>NC_136487.1:158467851-158482851 GCF_053919585.1 Euprymna scolopes | reverse complement strand
ATCGTTTTTACGGCATAAAATAAAAACTATTTGATGAAATTACGTGATTTTTTTATGAGAACTTCATTCCATAACGAGTACGTAGAATATATATATTTTTTTATTTTTCGTTTTTTAACATAGTGTAAACTGCACAAGCACCCTTTTTTAATACGTGAAGACAGTTTAGAGCTTCATCCTAGATCTAAAAATAATTTGGTTTTTAGTGGGTTTACAAATATCGTCCAAAAGTAGAATTTCAATGAGGGGGGACTTTTAAATGTAAATATAATTTCTTTTTCAATCTGAAAAATTTCTAAATGTTTTCTCTTTATCAATAGACTTTGATAAATGTTTTCTCTTTATCCAGACTTTGATAAATTCATTGTGAGATATTCATGTATATTTTTAACTTTTCCGAAACCTGAGAAAAATGCGACGGTGTCAGACAATGTGGCTCCAGGAAAATAAAATAAAACTCTATTCGTTTGAAATCTTTTCATATTAAACTCCTTGAGAAATTTGGCAAGTGGGTGTGAAAAAGTATTGTTGTCGAAACCAACGGCATCGAAGGTGTTAATTACCCCATAATACTTTCAACTCAACTTTTGAGTGAGATTGGCGGGCTTCAGCGAGGCCTCCGTGATATATATATATATATATATATATATATATATATATATATATATATATATATATATATATATATATATATATATATATATATATATATATATATCTCATGGAGGCCTCGGCTTCAGACGGCATTGGCGCCGTCGTAGCAATCCTTCAGTATAAACATAAACAATACCGGCAGAATCAAAGAAAATCACACTGGAAGCATATTTCAAATTAAATCAAAGGCCAAGTCTTTTCACAATTTTGCCCATTCCTTGTTGGTCCCCCCCCCCCGATTTATCGGAGAGGGACTGTAGTTTTCAGTGGCGTTCGTCCGTTCGTTCGTCCGTTCGTCCGGATGATTCCCGGATAACCGTCCATTACTTTTTTCTGAAATTTTGCCACAAGTTGTACTCCAATACGTAGATGTGCACAACATCGAGTTTTTTTTTAAGAAAACTCTCGTTGCTCCCCCAGGGGCTGAAAAGGGGTCAAAAATGCCCAAAATGGCAAAAATGACACTTTTGGCCCCATAACTTTTTTCCCGTCCATTAGATTTTACTGAAACTTGTCCAAAATGTGAAGGCAATTGTTGCAAATGTAAATTCAGTATCGCTGACCCTGGCAAAACTCTGGTTTGCGCCCCCCGGGAACTTTTAGGGCTAAAAACCACCCATTTTTTAGGCTCTTTTTTTCATATTTGTCTAAACACTCATGATTATAATATATATATATATATATATATATATATATATATATATATATATATATATAACGATTAGGAATTTAAAATAGACGGTCAGTTTCACAAATAAATATAACGTAACATGAGCTGTAGTGTGTTACCAATTTTAAATTATGTGCGCTTATTGGGGATAGGGTGTCTACTTTTTAAGCGATTACACATGGTTTTACAACGTTGCAAACCGAACTTAATTTAGTGGGAAACACTTTAGTTAATATCCATAAAGAATTAGGATGGCCAGAAATGATGATCATTTTACGTTAAATTTATATTCGAAACTGATCTTACACTCTAAATTCTAAATGATCGCTTTTCTTTCCGCCAATTAAAAAAATGTTCTAACACGTAATCTATAAAAGTAATATTTCATTTTGGAATAGGGATTTAGCTGCGAGAGAAAGCACAGAAAGCTCACGCAATCTCACGTTAAAAATGGTTTTCATAATAGTAATATTATTATTTAGAAATTCGTTCGTAACAATGAGATGTGGCTTTGCTAAGTGGCGTTGTTAAATATATTGTTTTTACATCGTTTTCTTATTTTGCCTACCAATCTTCGAATATTTTCCACTATTCATGTAAGTAGCATGTTATACAGTAAATACGAACTGGTACAATATAGCTTTGTTTTAAAATCAAAATAAATGTTTTGTTGTGTTACAATTTTTAATCAATTACAAGGCAAACATTTGAGATAAAATATACGCGGACATTAACCAGGGGTTTATGTAATAATTTGAAAATTTACGAAAAAACAAACAAAAAAAATCTCTAATTAAATATGTATAAATTTTACAAGAATCGGAATCGGAATCGGGAATCGGATCGGAATCGGAAATTTTGAACGGAATCGGAATCGGAATCGGAATCGGGAAAAATTTTGGCATCGTCCCATCACTAATATATATATATAATTTATAAACTAAATAGATTTATATACACTGCCACCGTCCAAAATTATAATTAACATGACCAGAAAAGTGATTCAGGACGCTAAAAGTATGGCAACTTCTCCCTAAATTCATTTTAATAGGTAAAAGGGCAATTTGAGATGATGATTACGTAAGCAACAACACTAAAATCGAACATTGGTAAATATGTGCAAGGAATCAATAACTAATCAGATCGATTTAGATACCTTTTCTTACCGAATCTATTGGACACTTATATTGGATAAAGGGGACCTATATATAATGATGACACACTAACTGCATCATTCGCTACTTACCAGGGTGAATGTTGCTGGCCAAGGAACCTTAAACTGTTCGTGCAGCATCCCCATCAGTTTAGGTGCATGACCCAACCGAGCTCCGGCAAAAAGCAATCTATATAATAAAAACAAAGGAAAAAGAAGAAAATATCAAATTGTGTCTTCTCATAAATTTCTAATAAGCAATTATTTACGTATTTGATTATAGTCGAGATTGTCTTCTTCTTTTGACTTCCGGTTTCCGTTGTCAATTTAGCTAGATAATTGAACATGGTAAAATAGACCAGAAAGCCATTCTTAACATGGAGAAAATGAGTGATTGTCACATCATCCGAGAGGCAGATAATCATTAATCAGAAGAAAGCATATCTTGTTTGTCACCGTCGTCTCGTCTGCAGAGTAGAAACCTGATCATCCTGATTATAATCACATATTTCATTCCCAAAGGTACGCTGTTGCTCTTTACATATTTGATTATAGTAAAGATTGTCTGCTCTTGTTGATGTCCGACTTTTGCTGTTAATAAAAGTAAAACTAACTCCCCCAAATAGACAATCTGGATGAAAAACAAATCTAAATAATATTCTGTTTGCTCCGAGTTAGTCCGTACCTTACGTTTTGAAATACAGCAAATACAATTTTTTAATGCTAAATTGCTTCCAAAAAAATGTCCAAATTCGCGAAATTTAGCTTTTTAAAAAGTCAATCTTACAACCCTGGACAAACATATGCGAGTTACATCCCTTTGATGTAGTCTCGTTTTCGAATATCATTATTATAATATATGATCATTGTTGTAATGGCGTAAAAAAGGAACTCGTAGTAATTTCGATGTCTAACGGTTCTTCACCAACAACAGAAGTCAGTGAAATGTTACGTAAAAATAAACATTAGAAAGAAACAGGGCAAAATAAAAGAACGTAGTCTTTGAAGAAGTGCTGGACCGAAGGAGTGAATTAAAGATTGTCTTACAATGTGATTTTATAATTTCTATTGAACTATGTAGCACAATATTATTTTCTGAGTATTTATTTGTAATTATTAATTCATCTCATTTGAGGCAGTTCTATATTTAATATACAATGATCATTATGTTCGGAGAAATGTTAATGAACTCATATTTGTTGTTTGTTATTGTTTTTTTTTCTGTCCACAAACCTACTTTTTAGGCTATACAGAACAATAGCAGGTTTATCAAAATATATTTGTTGATTAAATATATTTCTCAATTCGTGGAATTTTAAATAATGTATAATATAAAGATACTATTTATTTAACCTCGATTGGAGACAGACCAGAGTCCAAATTTTTAAAACTTTTTTTGCAAAAGCAAAACTTTTACAAATTAGGCACAAGATCATTAAAAGTGTGGGAGTAGAGTGGAGAAGTCAGGAAACATCTCCTGTCTACAATATTCTTAACGAGATGTATGTTGCCCAATTCACATAAATATTGCTTCTCTCATAATTTTACAAATTGCCAATCACTTTCATTTCAGCAGTCACCATAATACTACATTCACGCTATGGATTACCTTTAAATATTTCCAATGGTTGTAAATGGTTTCATTGACAAGAGATATTCATAATTTCATGAAAATGATTGGGGAAGCAACACTTATTCAAAGTAAAGGAAACAAAGAAATCAGAAGATGTAAAAATACCCTCTTGTTACTGTTTATAGCTTTAAAACAAAAAGTAAGTACGTTGATCTTTAAATGGGAGAGGAACTTAAGTAGGAGGGGATGGAATGTATGTAGGGTTTGAGAGTGGATAATTTCCTTCCAAGATAAATAAAATTTTGGTCGCGGTTAATAAAAAAGAGGAGAATGGATATCTTGAATAATCTCTATTCTCGAACAGTAAAAGGTAACAGCACTCACCCCTTTAAATAGCTTAGAGCTGTCTTCACTAGACTGGGGTTCAAATGAATCCAGATTCGCGTGTGCATCTTTATCAAGTATAGAAATCGAATTTATATCTGGCTTCCTTTCGTATTTTCAAGCATCTTTTTTTTTTAATTCTAGTATTAATTAATACTACACTTTGGTCGAAGCTCTGTGTGTATACGGTACAATCACGTTGACACACCGGTTCTCGCCAGATCACCGAACTTAAGTAACGTTGAGTCTGGCTAGTACCAGATGGGTGACTATTTGGGAAGGCAAGGCGCTGTATATACCGCGAGGTAAAATACCATGGAGAGTAGATAATACAGTGGATGTGTTATCGGCAGCTTCAGTAACTCTCGCTTCTCCTATTTTGTCATTCAGTCCTCTTTCAATGAGTGATTTTTCTGACAAAGGGTGAAGAAAAGGCTGCTTAAAGGTCGGTAGTACTTGGTGACCAGTACTCTGAGATGTCGGAAATTTTTCTGTCTGTCTTTGTGGCCATGTCACTAGTAATGGTGCTGGAGGTAAACGTTTTGTCTGGGCTGACGTTATCCGCCTGATAGTCAGGGACCCGAACCTTGGATTAACCACTAAGGAGGCTGTCCTATCAGCAGGCGCAAAGTACTGGGACTGCTGTATTGCCATTTGGTGAGTGGATCTGGACCATGCAGTAGTCTCTGGTGGGGCTTCTCGATGCCATACTAGTGGGTAATTGTTACGGCTTTACCTTTTCGTGTGCTACAAAAAAAAAAATTCCTGTCTTTTTCTCTCTTAATTTCCCTCTCTGTACTGCTCTAACCAAGTATGCCGACCTATTCCACAAATCCCAAAAAACCTCAACATGAAATATCTCCAGAATAAAAACTCGATTAAACCTAGAACCCCATCTTCCAACGTAGACCCCTACTACCAGGTCTCCTTCTCCAACATCAGGGGTCTACGTTCCAACCTTCCAGAGGTTGAAACCCAATTACAGGAGACGAAACCGGACATATTATTTCTAAGTGAAACTGGAATAGGGCCAACCACTTCCCTAGATGAGTTCATAATTAACGGATACTCTAATTTAACAGCTATATCTGACACCCAAGATCGCCATGGGCATGGAATATGTGCCTACATTAAAGATGGCTTCTCGTGTGGCAGGGATATCTCTAGAGAAGATCCTAATTTACCCTATATGTGTTTCAGGGTTGCACTTGCTAACACCACTGTATTTATATTTACCGTCTATAGGCCCCACAACAGCGGAGTTACTATCTTTAAGAGCATATCTGAGAAAATAGACGACATAGTGTCTTCACATCCCTCGGCTAACATCCACATCTGTGGTGACTTCAACGTCCATAACGTGAAATGGCTGACCCATTCAAATAAGACAGATGATGAGGGGAGGTTTTGTCATGATTTTGCCATTGCTTATGACCTCACTCAGATTGTTCGCGAACCCACCCGTGTGCCCGATACACCCGGTTAATATGCAAGCCCCTTAGACCTTTTTCTTTCAACTTCCCCTGAGCTATATTCATGTTCCGTTCATTCTCCTCTAGGATCCTCCGACCACTCCGTCGTATCAGTTAAGATAAAAACGAAATGTAAGAAGTCCCCAGGCGTACCCCTCCACCGTACTGTATACCGATACTCTATAGCTGACTGGGATAGCTTCCGTACATTCATATCTGATTTACCTCTGCACTCCATGTTTAAAAAGAAAGAGTCCTCTATAGTATCAGATCTGACCGAATGGTTAATTGTAGGCATAGACCAATTCATACCATCTAAAAAATTCCAACAAAAACCTAACAGCCAGCCATGGTTTTCCCCAGAATGTGCTGCTGCTATCACGCACAGAAATCACTTTTTCCATAGCTACCAACATAATAGATGCACTGAGACTAAAGCTGCTTTCAGGTATGCCAGCAACCACTGTAAAAGAGTAATAAAAAATGCAAGAGAGCTATATGCCCAGTCTGTTAAATCCAAGGTAGCTGATCAGCGGCTTGGTTCCTACCAGTTTTGGCAAATAACAAATAGGATCCTGAACAGAAGTGTGCGTTCTATCCCAACAATTATAAATGGACCAGAGGTCATCTCGTCAGCGTCAGACTAGGCCAAACTATTTGCAAAGAACTTTGCAGCTAATTCTACCCTATGCGACGAAGGCCATCAACTCCCCATATTTCCTCCTATAACACAGAACAAGCTAGGTAACATACAAATATCCGTGCATGAAGTCGCCAAGCTAATCAAGAACCTAGATTCCAGTAAAGCAACTGGCCCTGATGGCATACCAATTATAGTGTTAAAAAAGCTTCAACCAGAACTTGCTCCCATACTTACGAAACTATTTAAGCGCTGCCTTAAGGAGAAGTGTTCCGACTCCCTGGAAGACCTCATCAGTTTGCCCTGTATTTAAGAATTCAGGTGATAAGTCATCTCCCTATCAGTACAGACCAATGAGTAAGTTGCTGGAATCCATATTAAATAGAGAAGTAGTCAACCACCTCAGCAGGAATAACCTTGTTAGTGACACACAATATTGTTTCCGCTTTGCAAGATCTACCGCAGATGTGCTGACGGTTATATCTCACAGGATTAGTGAATCTCTTGACAAAGGCTTTCTTTCTAGGGCAATTGCTCTTGACATATCAAAGGCCTTCGACAAGGTATGGCATAAGGGTCTACTTCACAAGATTTCCAGCTACGGTATAACTGGAAATGTTTTCTCAATCATTAAATCATTTCTCTCCGATAGGCTCATAAGAGTAGTGGTAGATGGACAAAACTCGGAGGCCTGCAATATAAATGCTGGAGTCCCCCAGGGGTCAATCCTGGGCCCAACTCTCTTCCTGATCTACATCAATGACCTCCCTAAACACATACTTAAATCATTCGTTGACATCTATGCTGATGACACGACCATCTACGGCAACACATCAAAGGCTGTAAACGACAAAGTTCTCCAGGATTCTCTCTCCTCTGATCTCGAGAGCGTGGTACAGTGAGGGAAGACGTGGCTGGTTACCTTTAATGCATCCAAACCCAAACTTCAATCTTTACATCATCAACGCTCTGATCGCTCCAGAAGATATCTCACTACTGATACAATTATCTATCTATATAAAAGCCAAGTACGTCCAAGGATGGAATACTGCTGCCATATCTGGGCAGGAGCTGCTAAAAACAGCCTATCCTGCTTTGACAGAGTACAAAATAGACTTCGTGGCTTAGTGGAGGATGCCCTTTTCTCTACCCTGCAGAAGAGACGTTGCGAGCCTATCCTTGTTTTATCGTTATTTCCATGGCAGGTGCTCGTTTGAACTCCAATCTCTGGTCCCCCCTCGCCAATCTTTCACGAAAAACACCCGTCTAGCTGAATCCACTGTGAAAAATTTCCCCCACTCTATATCTATGCCTAAATCAAAACGCGGATCCCATGAACAAAGCTTCTTTCTTAGAACTGCACGCCTGTGGAACTCTGTTCCGTCTACCTGCTTCCCACCGGACTACAACTTGGATGTCTTCAAGTCCAATGTTAACAAATTCCTAATGAACCGCCCCCTTAAGTAAACACTTCATCAAATCTCCACACTAACGTAATGTACTTGCAATAACCCTTATCCCTGAGTGGCTTCCGGGCCTTGATAAGTGGTGATCACTGTGTAAAAAAAAGAAAAGAAGAAATACCAGATTGAGAAACTGGCGCGGTCTATCCTTCTCTTAAGGGTAGATGGGATTCTCTTAAGTCCCTGCTTCCCCAACTGTACTAACATGCAGAAATTCAAGTGCATGGTGAACCGACATCTTGCTGCCCAACTCCCTACATAGTACCCCTGTAGCTTATGTCCCTGATAGTAGCCCCCTACATCAAAGTTGCGACGCTCCTTGTTTGGGGTGAAAATGTAATAAACATTTTTTTTTTTTTTGTAATTGTTTCTTTTTTCATTTCCTTAATCTACTATCATATAAAAGGAACTTTGTATGTGTGTGTGAGAGAGAGAGAGAGGGAGAGAGAGAGAGTTTCCTTGTGGACTTTGCAACGACTGGGCCGATTTTTATGAAATTTCATACGAAAGTACTTTATGTTCTTAGGTAGGTTTTCTGTCAGAATATCTTCGATAATTAATCGATAATTATCGAAACAATCCGATGAACAAAGGAACAGGCGATTTTGACCAACGTTAACGCCTTACGCAGCTTAACTTCACAAGTGCATTTGAAAAGTTTTATCACCACAGAAGCAGAAAGACTCGACACATAAAATCAAAAGTAGGTTCTTTGATATGACAGGGGTGCGTTCGAAATGAATGTTTCTGTTTTAAGCAAAAATTGCACCATGATACTTGACGTTTTCATTTTTAAATTAAATTCAAGCTATTATCACTGCACGACCAGTAAGGCCAGGCTTATATAATTGACAGTATATTCTTTGATATAACAGGGGTGCACTCGAAATGAATTTTTCTGTTTAGAGCAAAATTAGACAATGATATTTGACTTTTGCATATTAAACTCTAATTCAAGCCATTATACAGGGTGAGTCTTGTTACAAAATTTCAGAATTATTTTTATGATAATATGAAGATAAATTTACTATTTTATTGTCATATATGATAATGTAATATATGATTTCTTATTTTTCAGAAACAGAAGCTACTAATTTCTAACAATTTCTGTTGAATTGAAGAGAAGATTCATCATAGATCAGCATGAGAAGCGCTTGCGTCCACCAGAAATATTCAAGTTAAGGAAAAACCTCAAAATCAACAAAATGTTTATAAAAAGAACGATTGATCGTTAGCTGGAAATTTTTTCGATCAAAGATAGATAACAATCAAGTCATTTCCACGCTTTAAGAACGCTTAAACTCATAAGAAATGTTAGGGAAAGAATCAGGCGAAATCCAAGAAGGTCCATGAGACAAATGGTAAAGGAAGCACAAACGTCATCGAGAACTATGCGAAGAATATGTCGAAGTGACCTATAGATGTCATCCTGTAAGCTCGAAAAGCGATAGCTGCTCTCTGCAGCCACAATTGTAAAGAGACTCATCAGAGGTCAACTCTTTTTCAACCGTATTTAAGAAGGCACGCTCAATGTTATCTTCAGGGGTGAAAAGTTATTCTAACTTCAACAGTCTCACAATCATCAAAATGATAGAGTCCTTGCGAGAAGTCGTGATGAATGAGGAAAGGTTTTCGGAACGCAGAAACCAGCATCAGTGATGGTCTGGGAAGCCATTTCTGAGAGGGGGGAAATCTTTCAAAAGGTCAAGATTAACAAAAAAATGTTATATTGAGGACAATCTTGAAGACTACCCCCATTGTGTGATTCTTTGTACGGAAATGAAGTTTGGACTCTCCAACAAGATGGCGCGACAAGCCATCATGTAACACAGTAGTGATGTAGAGAAAACTGTCCGTCCTGAATCAGCGAAGAAGAATAGCCATCCTCATCACTTGATCTTAATGCACTGGATTCTTCTTTGTGGTCAATCCTGGACAGTGAAACGTATTCTAATCCTCGTACAAACAATTGTAGATAATAAAATAAAATTGAACAAATGCTGGGAGAAAATACCTTTAGATGTTGAACGTGCTGCTGTAGATGAATTCCTCGAGAGACTTTGTTGTGTAGTGAAAGCTCGAGGGAAACAATTTGAAAAATAATTATGCCATATTATTCCTTCAGTATTTGCTAATTATTTTCTGTAATTGGGTTTTGTAATAAATTATTTGGTTGGGATAAATATGAGTTTTATTTTGTAATAGTATTTATGCCCCACTCTGTATGTAAAAAATCTATCGATCTACGATGTAAAAGTTATTTTGTGTGTGTGAGTTTCTTCATCATGGGTTCCGAAACAGCTGCGCTTATCATTTGCCAATTTTACACAAAGGTAATTTATATGTCTGGCAGTGTTCTTAGATATGTTTTGTACAGAAATCCATCTGATAAGTATCGAAAATCGAACAAATCCGACCCTAAAAATAGTTTTTTTTTTTCTTATAGATAAAAAGGATAAAATTGTTACGGGGGACTTTTTATGCATTAAACCGGCAAGGGAGATAATAAAATTTAAGCAAATCATTTCTTCTTATAAAAAAAAAAGAATTATCGGCATTTAGCGGTATGGTGGTAGAGCATCCGACTACAAATCGAATGATCCCGTATTCAAGTTCGGGTTTGCCTCACTATTTTATTTATATTTTTTCTTATTAACGAGTTCAATTTACAATAAAATAAGGTTTATCATTTCAAATCTCCGCAAATCATTTCTTTGTTTGCATGTTTTTAAAACTAAACATTAATCAGAAGTTACTTTTCCAGAGCATTCATCGTCAAGCCTAAATATCAGCTGACGCAGTATTATAAACAAACACAGACGGAACTTGATGAACGACATTATCCTTATTGTTATTTATTCATATATTTATTTATTTATTACGAATTAGTCCACCGATCAAATTAATTCTCGTAATATATAATATACAATAGAGAATTAATTTTATAATGATACATACGCAATTTGCATAAATTAGAATGTCATGTTTAAGGGTATTGTATGACCGGGCAATGTCGGGCGTCCAGCTAGTAATTTTATAAAATCAACAGTAGATTCTCTACAGTAAACTGTAATTTATTGTGGACTAAGTTACTGTGGGAAGGCATCTTACACTTCTTCCCGGTGCACCGCAATGTCTTCGCAACTACAGCAGGCAATCCATCGATTTGATTGAAAAATGGACGATTTCACCGATTTAAATAACATACAAAAAAAAAAAATATGGGAGTGCGAAACATTCGTTGTTCCTATTTACAATATCTCCCCACGGGACAGAGTTAGACACCAGGGTCGTTTTTTAATGTGGAAAAAAAGAACAAAAAATAAAAATTGTCTCAGTCGTGAAGGATTTCTTCTCCACTAACAGAGAACAAGAAGTCGGAGTGTAGCATCTGAAGAACAGATACTACACTTTCATCTTGATCCAAAAGCCATTCGTTGTTCCTCATCCAAACTCGGGCAATGTCGAGTGTCCCTGCTAGTTGCAAATAAACCAGTTTTGTATGTAGCATCGTCTACTTTTAAATGTGGTATATTTTTCGCAATTTTGTGGCAGCCGCGTTAAAGAAGGTTAATATAATTTCTTTTTCCTTTTCCTGGTTACAATTATAATTACTTGTTCTCAGTGTCGCTTTATGTAGGATCAGTATAAAAATAATATTTCGAGGAAAATTGCCATGAAAAAGTGTGTATGCCGTTTATACGTAAATAAAGCAGCGTATTTCTAGGCATAAATTACAGTGTCAACCCGGAAATCCCATCAAATAATTAAAAAATATCTTTTCTGTCGCGATCAGTAAACTGTGAATTGCAGAGTCACACATCCTGTTACGCGCTTAGGTACATTTGAATTTCTAAGTCGGCGTGTTTTTCTCAACAGTAAATATGGGATGGACCAGCTGGAGAATGTCGTTTGTTAATGGCCGGAAAGTACCGTTTAATATCAAACTTAACCGACTTTCACAACTGGTAGAACACCTTTAAGTTTATAAATGGCAAGCGCGATTGCGTCATCGTTAATGGGTGTGCCGCATGCAAGAGACAGTGGATATGTACCTCACCCACCTCAGATATACTCGATCACCATGGAACTATTTTGTTTTTGTTTCAAAATAAATTTAGACCTTAAAATGTGTTTCGAGGGTATTTTAATAGGCGATTTACGAGTATATCATGTAAAGTCGAGAAAGATATACGAAAATAAACGAGAAATAATGACATTTAATATATATATATATATATATATATATATATATATATATATATATATATTATATCGTTGGTCCGATTAATCGGAATTGGGAATCGAAAAAATCGAATTTTGGGGTGGTATCGGAATTGGCATCGGAATAAGAAAAAAGTGTGCTCATATTCGATGCCAAAAACGATTCTTTTAGTTATATTTTTTATTTTTTATTTTTTTTAACTTCCATCTGATAGTAATAAAACGATGATATTTATTGATTACAGCTTCCAGTAAAGCTAATATTTATAGATCACTCCACTACACAAGTCTGTTTGTACGTTTGAGAAAATATATGCACATTTAATGTTTTTACGGCAATCGGGATGGAATGACGATTTTATAGTTTAATATATGGTAATTTATAAAGAATCGGAATTGATAATTGTATTGGAATCGGGAAAAATATTGGAATCGTCCTATCACTAATATATTTAAGAAACGTTGAGCCTGCCCAGTACCAGATGGGTGACCATTTGGGAAGGCGAAGCGCTGTATGTGTCGCGAGGTAAAAATATCAGGTTGAGAAACTGGCGCGGTCTATTCTTCTCTCGAGGGCAGATGGGACATTCTTAAGACGTGGTAGGCACCCTATCTAGTGATGGCGTCACAATAAAAAAATACCCTTGCTAGCCCTGGCGAACCAATAAGTATTTAGGTTCCGACAAGATTTGAATTACACTGCAAACTCGTGTAGTGAGTTCAATCTCGGCTCCGGTCGCACTGGATGGATGGACTAATATATATATAATAATATATATAATAATAATAATAATAATTATATATATATATATATATATAAATATATATATATATATATATATATATATACTAGCAGAAAGACTTGACATTGTGTGAGATTAAATGATTAAGGCGTGCTTCACCCCCTCATATTTTATTCTCATCGAAATCGGTGAAATTGTCCATTTTTAATCCAAATAGATTCAATTAAGAAGTTTTATCGCCGCACAAGCAGAAAAAGTCCATCGTATAAAATCAACCGAAGGCTTTTTCTTAAAACAGGGGCGCGTTCGACATGAATGTTTTCATAACAGAATTTCATCATAATACTTGACTTTTTTCCATATTACGTTTAAGTTATTTTAACGCAATTTTCTTACAAATAAATCTACTTTAACCCGTTGACAACCACAAGAGAATATTACAACGGCGATTTACCCACCGCGTTCTTTTTTCATTTATTCTCCATTTTTTAATACACATTTCTTGAAAACATTCATACATTTTCTTCTACACTACCAACATAAATAAATAACTCCGAAAATATGTTTTTTTAATTGCGTTACAAATAAATAATCAACGCAACAATAAAACATATTCTTTTACTGTGTACGTTTTCAGCGTCCCAATTGTTTTGTTTTTTTTTCGCATTTAAATTAAAAGATATATCAAAATTTGAATTTAACTTTAAGTATTATGGTATCTGTTCAGTGCACATTTACCTATAAGTATGGCAAATCACTTATAATTCAATGGTTGTAAGTTGTTGTTTTTTTTTTTCAAAATAAACAATTATAAACAGAACGACTGATAGAAACCTATCTATATATTTTTTTAATTTTAATATACTTTCATAGAAATGTTTCTGTTATGTCACAAAAACTATTTTATTTACGTCACAAGTGTCACGCTCATGCATTAATTCCATAGTTAATATAACATACTAACCCAACGGGTCACGGGTATTCTAGTATTATATTAAATAATGTGATTTCAAAAGTAAAAAAAAAAAGTATGTAGATGCCATCAGCTAGAATCGAAACTGTAGCATTCAAAAATTGGTGACGTTATCACTGTACCAACGTAACACGCATATAAACTGATTAAAAGTTAAAAATAAAAAAATAAACTAAGATGAATGTACAAAATTTTTAACGATTTCTTCAATTTTGACCCATTTTTGATCCTTTAAAACTATTTTAACTGGCTAAAGACCCATAAAAGAACGACCTGTAAAAAAATCCATTCATTTGAGTCCCCTAGCGCTGCTCTGCGACTTTAGTTTCGGGGGAGATAGAGTTTGAAAATATGGAGACAGACAGAACGACAGACTAACCGACGGACAGACAGCCGTTTATACATTAGATTAAACGATAATACAGGTAATAAGCGTCTTCAATATTGAAGATCTTTTTTCTTAGAAAATCGCCCACATTATTTTGGACGCAAACAAATAGCATTTATTATTTATATTTTAAATTATACGGCATGCATGTTTCGAAATCCTATTTCTCGTCAGCGTAAGCAATATATATATATATATATATATATATATATATATATATATATATATATATATATATATTTATATATATATATACATATATATATATATATAGTCATCCACATACAGTACTATTTCGCTGTATCACAGCTCATCACGGCGGCTAGACAGGCAACTACCACAAGCCAGGATCGAAACCCGACCGCTCGTACGACAGTCAAGGCTTTGAAACATTACGCTAATCAGCAGCTGCTGTGTGGGTAGTGAATTAACAATGTTTTGGCATCGTCTGAATACCTAAGTTCGATTTGTTTACACAGCATCGCTATATACGCTAATGGTATATCGTGTATCACTTACCAATACAAGATAAGGAGCATTATATATATATATATATATATATATATATATATATATATATATATATATATATATATATATATATATATATGTCCTCTTGTAGTTTAGAGAACCCAAAGTTTCAGATATATAAAGGAATATAGT
>NC_136487.1:158332851-158462851 GCF_053919585.1 Euprymna scolopes | reverse complement strand
CGCCGCAAATCATTTCTTCGTTTGTAGATTTTAAAACTAAACATTAATCAGAAGTGACTTTTCCAGGGCATTCATCCTCAAGCCAAAATATTATCTGACGTGATATTGTAAACAAACACATGAATTTGATGAACGACATTATCATTATTATTTATTCATTTTATTTTTTTTTTATTATTTTTTTTATTTATTTATTTATTTTTTTTTTTTTTTGTGAATTAGTCCACCGGGTAAATTTTTCCTCGTAATATATAATATTCAATAGAGGATTTATTCTATAATAATACATATGCAATCTTCATAAATTAAAATATCATGTTTAAGAGTATTGTACCACCGGGCAACACCGGGCGTCAAGCTATTAATAAATAAAACATTTCTGAAAAACTAGGCAAATTATTTTTTTAATGAAATACGCTGGATTACTATAATAAATAGTGATCCGAATCTCGTATTTCATTGGCTAATATACGGAATTGTAGGGTTGGCACTTTTTTTACAGAATTACTTTTTTTTGCAGATGCATCACCACTTATCAAGGCCAAGCGGCCACTCGAGAATAAGGGTTAAAGAGTGTACAGTAGAAATTGGATAATATAGTAATCGTTAGTAATGGAGATTCAATAAATTTGTTAACTTATATGGAACGGCTCATCAGGAACTTATTTAGGTTAGACTTGAAGACGACGATATTGCAGTCAGCTGGAAAGCAGAAAAACGGAAGATAATTCCATAGGCGTGCAGTTCTAAGGAAGGAGCTTTGTTCATGGAATCTACGTGGACCATTGCCAGCATCCTCAAAATGCATGACTTTATTGCGACGAATAACGGCGTACCCAGAATAATGAAAACAAAGTTTCTGACCACGTTTATGGTCTTTGGTGTGGTTTCAAGAACCACATCAGATCATCTTACATCTTGGACGTCGGCTTGAAAGTCAGCACCAAAGTATAACTGGATGGGTGTGGCAGTAGGACTCGGTTGTGGCCAACAAGGCCAAAGAGACCGAGGTTTGGCTTCAGAAGGAGTGCTACAACTTTGTACCCTTCTCTGACTGCCACCTTTCTCTCCCGACCTGAACCCGCTGGACTTCTTTGTTTGGTCATATGCCGAGAACATCACCAACATTACCTCTCACAACATTAAAGCTAGCCTGATCGCCGCCATCCGCCGAGTATTCGCTGAGATTCCGCCAGCGCTTGTGTAAAAATCATGCTTACACTTCCGGGCCCGTATCGAGGCGGTGATTGAGGCTGAAGGATGAATAGATGTCAGCTCTATTACATAATCAAGTTACGTGAATTGATTTTTTCAATAAAAGTTTTAAAATAAAGCTGAAGTGTCGTTTTCTTTAGGGCGACAAATTTATCGTTCCACCGTGTAATTATGTATTAAAAAAACAGTAATGTATTTTGTCTCTGGTGTTTTTAGATGATTCATTCTTTGGAAGAAGCTAATCAAGAACCTTGATTCCAATAAAGCAACTAGCCCTGACGGCATTCCAATTATAGTGCTGAAAAAGCTTCAACCAGAACTAGCTTGCATACTTACAAAGCAGTTTAAGCGTTGTCTTAAGAAGAATTGCTTCCCAACACCCTGGAAAATCTCATCGGTATGCCCTGATTGATTTCAGGTAATCGGTTATCCCCCTCTCAGTACAGACCAATAAGTCTCCTATGCATCATGTGTAAGTTACTTGAATCTGCGTTAAATAAAGAAGTAGTCAACCACCTCAGCAAAAGTAACCTTCGTAGTTACGTGCAATATGGTTTCCGTTCTGTTAGATCTACAGCAGATGTGATAACGGTTATTTCCCATATGATAAGCGAAACTCTCGACTGAGGCTCCCTTTCTAGGGAAATTGTTCTGCTGAAATTATCTGTTCTTGTTTAATAAAGTACAAAATCGACGTCATAATCTAGTGGTGAGCCATAGCTTCTTTTCTCTACAACACTTTTACACGGAAGAAGCGTTATAGATTTTTCTTTATTCTGTCGTTATTTTAAAGATAATGCTCGACAGAGCTTCAATCTCTAGTTTCTCCTTGCAATACATTTACAGCAATAACTTGTCTGACTTCCACAACAACAAAGTTCCCTTTTTTCTTGTGTGTGCCTAACATTGAACGGATTCCCAAGAACTTAGTTTTTTTTCTAATAATTTCTAATTTCTAGAACTCATTACCATTAGAGGACTTTAATGTAGGATGTAATATGGTCGTCTTAAATGTCAATGTCAAAACCGTTCTCATAAGTTCATAAGTAATTATAGTTTTTTTTTTCATTTCATCCATCATGTTTAACTCTCTCTTAATATTCTTTATCATTCGACTTAAAAATGATGATTCGTGCGTAAAATAAATAAATCGATATAATTTATAAAAAGGAAACATATACAACGGAAGTCAAGTGAAACGGTGTTATTACGTCATAAATGTACTCACCAATGCAACAGATTTTGATTGGCTGATTTCTGAGATGGACAGCAGCACATAATAGGCGACATTTGTAAGGATGTACTTGATAATAACGACAGAAAATGTACAGTAAACAGCAAGAGGCAAATCTCTGTAATATAAACAATTAACAAAATTTTAATCTAAAGCAAATATAAAAGAATATATTTTATTATATTTTTATACTTTTTCATTTCTTTTCTTATTAAATGTGTATTATTATTTACTCACTAGGAATAGTCACACAGGCCATCATCAAGGATTTCTCTTTGAGAACAACTTGTTGCGTTCTCTGGAGTCTTAGTAACAACAAGTCTCCACAGATTGTCAGTACTTTCCAACTCTTTCGAAAACTTTGTAGATTAATTTACGTTATCCTAACAGCCGCTTACCATTAATTTCTCGTTGGCGGCGACTATTGGTCATTCACTAGAATTTACTTATATTTTATTATATTTTCCATTTTATTGTAATTTTTTTTCTTATTGACCGTGTATTATTATTATTATTATTATTAGTAGTAGTAGTAGTATTAATAATAATAATAATAATAATAATAATAATAATAATGATATCATTATTGTCCTTATTATCATTAATATAATTATTTTTTTATTCAATCACTTATCATCGCAATGGCATATAAGAGGAAGATAAAGAAAAAGAAGAAAAAAGAAACAAATCAATAACCGTCCAATTTCCTGAAGATGAAAATTTGAAAAAAAAATCAATTTTATTTTTAATAAATAGAAATATTCATTAAAAACAATTGGACACTCGTCTTGTCTTTCAAACCGTCGAATCTTAACTCTCTATCTTTTGTTGAGTTAAAAATTTGTCAATAATAATTAATCATTTTTGAAGGATAGACTGCATCATTATTTGATAATGTTTTGTGTTCAACAACAGTGATTAAGAGTGCTGCCTCTTCAACAGAATCACGGAATAACAGAATAACGTTATAATGAACAGTGAAAGAGAATATGAGACTTTTTCGCTTAACATCTGAGACCAAAACTACGAGAGGTGTTTAAAAAGTAATGTTTTATTCCGCCCGAATAGATCAGAGATGTAATGCGACCGTTACGCTCAAATCGTGTTCGTTACAGTTGAAAACCTCTCTCGGACCCTCACGCCGTCCTGCACCGTTGAAAAGGAACAAGCAAACAGAAATAAATAAATCCGACTCAGCTTCATTTTTTTTTCATTTTTAACACAGCTCGTTTATTATTGTTTTTTTCTCTCCATCTCGACACCAGCTTAAAAATCTATCGCTGCCACTGCGAGGCTGCATGTCCGTTTCACCTGACACGCGTTTTCTTACTGCTCCACGGTAGACAGCCATTTTCTTTTTCAACCGCACTTTTCATCTCCCGACTACGCGGTGTTCTTTTTTCCTTTCTTTTGTCGATCCCGCTCTCGAACACTTCCTAATTTGCATATGTGCATTTTTCGGCTACTGCTGCTAATATCCTCGCAAGCCAGGTATCTTACAACACCTGCTGATATTTTCCCTCGCGTTCATACACACTGTTACAGAGATTGCAAATTGCATTATGATCTCTGAACTTATACTTCATGACCTGAAAGTTTCATCTTGACAGTATAAGATTCTAAGAAATGAGCATGAACTACGTCAGAAGCAAAGATGCGTCATTGAATTCATCGCAAAGGTACATTAAGAATTGTAGTAGCTATGTAGTAAAATACATTCTTTTGTCAAAACTTTGCTCGTTTTAAAAGTACGACTCTCGTATTTTTAGGTCTTCAACTTTTTAGTAAAAACATAGGAGGCTTTACTTTTGGAAATAACACTTGTATATTTGAAGATGTAAGAGCCGAAGGTGAAGTAAGAAAACTAAGTGTAACTCACTTTGTTGAAAAATGTAAAATATATTTCAGAATTGAAGACAAATACAAAATTGCACGATTACTTATTTAAAAACATGTATGAGTTTTAATTTATTCCATATATTACACGGCCGCACCTCAACTAGACTGTCCACCTCGAGTTTACAAGTGTATGATACTTGAGATGAGTTGAGCCTCTTTTGGAATCACTTTGAACGTGTCTCCACCCACACGCGTATAAAGTTAAATTATACATCTTCCCATTCCGATAATTGTGAGTCAGCTGTTTATCTTCGGTCAACGCCGGAGAAACTCGTTAGGTTGAAGAGTGGAATAAAAACCAACCATACGGATTCAAATATTGAACGAATCAGTCGAAAACGGTCGTAAGACAATTTATTTGAAAATAATTATACACACACACACACACACACACACACACACACATATATATATATATATATATATATATATATATATATATATATAAACTAAAAGCTTTCTCATGGCTGATCATCGCGTATTTAGTATTTAATCGCCCCCTTTAACACTAACCATTCTGCGTTCGATCCTTGAGACTGCAGATAACTTTTTTAACATAGTTTTTTTATATACTTTTTTAGTTTGCCCTACACGGTCCTAGATGCTATTTGTACTTTTCCGTAGGGGTATACTTACTTTCTTCGATATATTTTGGAAACAATATTTCGTCCAAAAAATTATACTTATGTATATATTGTTTTAACGTAAATAGAACGTTTTCACAAGTTCGGAATTATTTGCCCCATCTCCCTAACTCTCTCTCTCTTTTTTCTCTCGCTCTCCCCCTCTCCCTCTCCCTCTCTCTCTCTTTATCTCTCTCTCTCCCTCCCTAAATGCACACACACACACACACACACAATTTCACTTATATATATATATATATATATATATATATATATATATATGCATAGTTATTAAAAGTACATACGGCCCTAGCGAAGACGGGATGCAGTTAAAATGTCTGTCTGTGTGGGTGGGTGTACATTTCCCTACCAAATAACTCTGTGTATTTTCAGTCTAGAGACTCATGATTTTGCATAAGGGATATTGGGAAAGTCTTTTAATTCGTTTTCGGCCAGAAATTTGAATGTAAGTGGATAAGGTTCAACGATTCGACCTTTGGAAACTCCTCCACTAAACTCCTCCGTCAATTTTGGGTATCAATACTTGGAATTTTAAATGTAGATTACTCGGACAGAGATCAAACGTTTTAATTTGATTTGCGCCCCAAACAATAAATGTACATTGGGGTTAAAAGTTTTTAAAAATGACATCTGCGCTCTCTACCAAATCACTCAGCTAACTCCTTGTCTAAACATTTGGAATTTTATATAAAGGGTATTCAGAGATAGGGCAAGCTTTATAATCGGTTTAAGTAAAAAGTTTGAGCTGCAAAAGGGTCAAAGTTCAAAATAGTTTGCCTTGGCGGTCTCTAGCAAACTACTTAGGCTATTTTGGGTCTAAACATTTGAAATGTATACATAACGTGTATTAAGATGTGCGTCAAACATTTTAATCAGGTTTGGGGCGATAATTTGGCTACGAAAAGGTCAGGAAACGAAAAGGTTGACCTTTGAAGATTCTACACAAATTCCTTCGTCAATTTGGGTCTAAACACTTTAAATTTTAGATATAAGTAACTTGGACATGGATAAACCTCCTTATTTTATTTGAGACCAAAATAATAAATTGTAAGGGGTCAGAATTGAGGTCAAAGTTTTTAAATTTTTACCTCTGCGGTCTCTACGAAATTACTGAAAATTTTTGGCCTAAACATTTAAAATCTTACATAAAGTGTATTTACACGTAGGGCAAGTTATGAACAGTACAGAGGGCCCGAGGAAAGATGGGTTGAACTGCTAGTATAGACAGATTAATTCACTATTAATCGCAAACTTAAAATTATTTGCTACTAATTTACTATTGTTATCAACCCCATATTTATTTACTAATATTGATCTCAAACACAAAATTATTTGCTATTAATTTACTATTAATATCAAACAGAAAAATTATTTACTAATAATTCACTATTAATCTCAAACACAAAATTATTTGCTATTAATTCACTATTAATCTCAAACACAAAATTATTTGCTTTTAATTCACTATTAATCTCAAACAAAAAATTATTTACTAATAATTCACTATTAATCTCAAACACAAAATTATTTACTATTAATTCACTATTAATCGCAAACACAAAATTATTTGCTATTAATTCACTATTTATCTCTAACACAAAATTATTTGCTTTTAATTCACTATTAATCTCAAAAAAAATTTTTTTACTAATAATTCACTATTAATCTACAAACAAAAAAATTATTTACTAATAATTCACTATTAATCTCAAACAAAAAAATTATTTACTAATAATTCACTATTAATCTCAAACACAAAATTATTTACTAATAATTCACTATTAATCTCAAACAAAAAAATTATTTACTAATAATTCACTATTAATCTCAAACAAAAAAATTATTTACTAATAATTCACTATTAATCTCAAACAAAAAAATTATTTACTAATAATTCACTATTAATCTCAAACAAAAAAATTATTTACGAATAATTCACTATTAATCTCAAACAAAAAAATTATTTACTAATAATTCACTATTAATCTCAAACAAAAAAATTATTTACTAATAATTCACTATTAATCTCAAACACAAAATTATTTACTAATAATTCACTATTAATCTCAAACAAAAAAATTATTTACTAATAATTCACTATTAATCTACAAACAAAAAAATTATTTACTAATAATTCACTATTAATCTCAAACAAAAAAATTATTTACTAATAATTCACTATTAATCTCAAACACAAAATTATTTACTAATAATTCACTATTAATCTCAAACAAAAAAATTATTTACTAATAATTCACTATTAATCTCAAACAAAAAAATTATTTACTAATAATTCACTATTAATCTCAAACAAAAAAATTATTTACTAATAATTCACTATTAATCTCAAACAAAAAAATTATTTACGAATAATTCACTATTAATCTCAAACAAAAAAATTATTTACTAATAATTCACTATTAATCTCAAACAAAAAAATTATTTACTAATAATTCACTATTAATCTCAAACACAAAATTATTTACTAATAATTCACTATTAATCTCAAACAAAAAAATTATTTACTAATAATTCACTATTAATCTCAAACAAAAAAATTATTTACTAATAATTCACTATTAATCTCAAACACAAAATTATTTACTATTAATTCACTATTAATCGCAAACACAAAATTATTTGCTATTAATTCACTATTTATCTCAAACACAAAATTATTTGCTTTTAATTCACTATTAATCTCAAAAAAAAATTTTTTACTAATAATTCACTATTAATCTCAAACAAAAAAATTATTTACTCATAATTCACTATTAATCTCAAACAAAAAAATTATTTACTAATAATTCACTATTAATCTCAAACACAAAATTATTTACTAATAATTCACTATTAATCTCAAACAAAAAAATTATTTACTAATAATTCACTATTAATCTCAAACAAAAAAATTATTTACTAATAATTCACTATTAATCTCAAACAAAAAAATTATTTACTAATAATTCACTATTAATCTCAAACAAAAAAATTATTTACGAATAATTAACTATTAATCTCAAACAAAAAAATTATTTACTAATAATTCACTATTAATCTCAAACACAAAATTATTTACTAATAATTCACTATTAATCTCAAACAAAAAAATTATTTACTAATAATTCACTATTAATCTCAAACAAAAAAATTATTTACTAATAATTCACTATTAATCTCAAACACAAAATTATTTACTAATAATTCACTATTAATCTCAAACAAAAAAATTATTTACTAATAATTCACTATTAATCTCAAACAAAAAAATTATTTACTAATAATTCACTATTAATCTCAAACACAAAATTATTTACTATTAATTCACTATTAATCGCAAACACAAAATTATTTCCTATTAATTCACTATTTATCTCAAACACAAAATTATTTGCTTTTAATTCACTATTAATCTCAAAAAAATTTTTTTTACTAATAATTCACTATTAATCTCAAACAAAAAAATTATTTACTAATAATTCACTATTAATCTCAAACAAAAAAATTATTTACTAATAATTCACTATTAATCTCAAACACAAAATTATTTACTAATAATTCACTATTTATCTCAAACAAAAAAATTATTTACTAATAATTCACTATTAATCTCAAACACAAAATTATTTACTAATAATTCACTATTAATCTCAAACAAAAAAATTATTTACTAATAATTCACTATTAATCTCAAACAAAAAAATTATTTACTAATAATTCACTATTAATCGCAAACACAAAATTATTTGCTATTAATTCACTATTAATCTCAAACACAAAATTAGTTGCTATTAATTCACTATTTATCTCAAACAAAAAAATTATTTACTATTAATTCACTATTAATCCCAAACACAAAATTATTTGCTATACATACACTATTAATCTCAAACACAAAATTATTTGCTATTAATTCACTATTAATCGCAAACACAAAATTATTTGCTATTAATTCACTATTAATCTCAAACCCAAAATTATTTACTATTAATTCACTATCAATCTCAAACAAAAAACTATTTACTATGAATTCACTATCAATCTCAAACACAAAATTATTTGCTATTAATTCACTATTAATCTCAAACACAAAATTATTTACTAATAATTCACTATTAATCTCAAACAAAAAAATTATTTACTATTCACTATTAAATCTTCACTATTAATCTCAAACTCAAATTCACTATTAATCTCAAACAAAAAAATTATTTACTAATAATTCACTATTAATCTCAAACACAAAAATTATTTACTAATAATTCACTATTAATCTCAAACACAAAATTATTTACTATTAATTCACTATTAATCGCAAACACAAAATTATTTGCTATTAATTCACTATTTATCTCAAACACAAAATTATTTGCTTTTAATTCACTATTAATCTCAAAAAAATTTTTTTTACTAATAATTCACTATTAATCTCAAACAAAAAAATTATTTACTAATAATTCACTATTAATCTCAAACAAAAAAATTATTTACTAATAATTCACTATTAATCTCAAACACAAAATTATTTACGAATAATTCACTATTAATCTCAAACAAAAAAATTATTTACTAATAATTCACTATTAATCTCAAACAAAAAAATTATTTACTAATAATTCACTATTAATCTCAAACAAAAAAATTATTTACTAATAATTCACTATTAATCTCAAACAAAAAAATTATTTACGAATAATTCACTATTAATCTCAAACAAAAAAATTATTTACTAATAATTCACTATTAATCTCAAACACAAAATTATTTACTAATAATTCACTATTAATCTCAAACAAAAAAATTATTTACTAATAATTCACTATTAATCTCAAACAAAAACATTATTTACTAATAATTCACTATTAATCTCAAACACAAAATTATTTACTAATAATTCACTATTAATCTCAAACAAAAAAATTATTTACTAATAATTCACTATTAATCTCAAACAAAAAAATTATTTACTAATAATTCACTATTAATCTCAAACACAAAATTATTTACTATTAATTCACTATTAATCGCAAACACAAAATTATTTGCTATTAATTCACTATTTATCTCAAACACAAAATTATTTGCTTTTAATTCACTATTAATCTCAAAAAAATTTTTTTTACTAATAATTCACTATTAATCTCAAACAAAAAAATTATTTACTAATAATTCACTATTAATCTCAAACAAAAAAATTATTTACTAATAATTCACTATTAATCTCAAACACAAAATTATTTACTAATAATTCACTATTGATCTCAAACAAAAAAATTATTTACTAATAATTCACTATTAATCTCAAACAAAAAAATTATTTACTAATAATTCACTATTAATCTCAAACAAAAAAATTATTTACTAATAATTCACTATTAATCTCAAACAAAAAAATTATTTACTAATAATTCACTATTAATCTCAAACACAAAATGATTTACTAATAATTCACTATTAATCTCAAACAAAAAAATTATTTACTAATAATTCACTATTAATCTTAAACAAAAAAATTATTTACTAATAATTCACTATTAATCTCAAACAAAAAAATTATTTACTAATAATTCACTATTGATCTCAAACAAAAAAATTATTTACTAATAATTCACTATTAATCTCAAACAAAAAAATTATTTACTAATAATTCACTATTAATCTCAAACAAAAAAATTATTTACTAATAATTCAGTATTAATCTCAAACAAAAAAATTATTTACTAATAATTCACTATTAATCTCAAACAAAAAAATTATTTACTAATAATTCACTATTAATCTCAAACAAAAAAATTATTTACTAATAATTCACTATTAATCTCAAACAAAAAAATTATTTACTATTAATTCACTATTAATCTCAAACAAAAAATTATTTACTAATAATTCAGTATTAATCTCAAACAAAAAAATTATTTACTAATAATTCACTATTAATCTCAAACAAAAAAATTATTTACTAATAATTCACTATTAATCTCAAACAAAAAAATTATTTACTAATAATTCAGTATTAATCTCAAACAAAAAAATTATTTACTAATAATTCACTATTAATCTCAAACAAAAAAATTATTTACTAATAATTCACTATTAATCTCAAACAAAAAAATTATTTACTAATAATTCAGTATTAATCTCAAACAAAAAAATTATTTACTAATAATTCACTATTAATCTCAAACAAAAAAATTATTTACTAATAATTCACTATTAATCTCAAACAAAAAAATTATTTACTAATAATTCAGTATTAATCTCAAACAAAAAAATTATTTACTAATAATTCACTATTAATCTCAAACAAAAAAATTATTTACTAATAATTCACTATTAATCTCAAACAAAAAAATTATTTACTAATAATTCACTATTAATCTCAAACAAAAAAATTATTTACTATTAATTCACTATTAATCTCAAACAAAAAATTATTTACTAATAATTCACTATTAATCTCAAACAAAAAAATGATTTACTAATAATTCACTATTAATCTCAAACAAAAAAATTATTTACTAATAATTCACTATTAATCTCAAACAAAAAAATTATTTACTAATAATTCAGTATTAATCTCAAACAAAAAAATTATTTACTAATAATTCACTATTAATCGCAAACACAAAATTATTTGCTATTAATTCACTATTAATCTCAAACACAAAATTAGTTGCTATTAATTCACTATTTATCTCAAACAAAAAAATTATTTACTATTAATTCACTATTAATCCCAAACACAAAATTATTTGCTATAAATACACTATTAATCTCAAACACAAAATTATTTGCTATTAATTCACTATTAATCGCAAACACAAAATTATTTGCTATTAATTCACTATTAATCTCAAACCCAAAATTATTTACTATTAATTCACTATCAATCTCAAACAAAAAACTATTTACTATGAATTCACTATCAATCTCAAACACAAAATTATTTGCTATTAATTCACTATTAATCTCAAACACAAAATTATTTACTAATAATTCACTATTAATCTCAAACAAAAAAATTATTTACTATTCACTATTAAATCTTCACTATTAATCTCAAACTCAAATTCACTATTAATCTCAAACAAAAAAATTATTTACTAATAATTCACTATTAATCGCAAACACAAAATTATTTGCTATTAATTCACTATTAATCTCAAACACAAAATTAGTTGCTATTAATTCACTATTAATCGCAAACACAAAATTATTTACTATTAATTCACTATTAATCGCAAACACAAAATTATTTGCTATAAATACACTATTAATCTCAAACACAAAATTATTTGCTATTAATTCACTATTAATCGCAAACACAAAATTATTTACTATTAATTCACTATTAATCTCAAACCCAAAATTATTTACTATTAATTCACTATCAATCTCAAACAAAAGATTATTTACTATGAATTCACTATCAATCTCAAACACAAAATTATTTGCTATTTATTCACTATTAATCGCAAACACAAAATTATTTACTATGAATTCACTATTAATCTCAAACACAAAATTATTTGCTATTAATTCACTATTAATCGCAAACACAAAATTATTTGCTAATAATTCACTATTATTCCCAAACACAAAATTATTTGCTATTAATTCACTATTAATCTCAAACACAAAAGTATTTACTAATAATTCACTTTTAATCGCATAGACAAAATTATTTGCTATTAATTTATTATTAATTGCAAACACAAAATTATTTCGTATTTATTTACTATTAATCTCAAACACTAAATTATTCGCTATTAATTCACTATTATAAATTTTCGACCCAAATCGATCAAAAAGCTTCCCCTATCTCTGAATACCCTTTATGTAAGATTTAACATGTTTAGACCAGAAATTGGCTGAGTAATTTGGTAGAGATCGCAGAGGTAAAAAAAAATTTAACTGTGACCCCAATTTTTACGTCTTAACATTTATTTTTGTGAGCTCAAATCAAATCAAAAGTTTGATCCATGTCCAAGTAACCTATATTTAAAATTTTAAGTGTTTCGACCCAAAATTGGCGGGGCAGTTTGGTATAGTTTTTAAAGGTCAAATCGTTGAACTTTAACCTCTTGACGGCCAAATATCTGGCCGAAATCCGATTATTGAAATTTTCCCAAATCTTAATACCCCTTATGTCAAATCTCGAGTCTGTAGACTGAAAATTGACAAAGTTATTCCGTAGGGAAACGTACACACACACACACACATTTTCACTTTTATAAATATAAAGAAAGGGTTGATGTGCCGTAAAACAAAAACAACCAACCAACCTTTTTTTTTATTTACAATTTAAACACGAAGACTATTTTAGATTATTTTATTCCTGCAGTCATATTCTCATTTCTTTATTTGACACAAATTTGTTATGTAACATATTTTTGTCATAGTACAATTCTTATATGGACATATTTTAGAGTCAAGTTTATCGGCATTCAATGATTCATCGCTTTTACAACTCGGCTATTTAATAGGCCAACAATGTCACTCGTGTTTCATAAGATCTGTTTAAATACATAACAAAGTTGACATCATGTTAAGAACTGATGCTTCTGATTCTGTTCATTCTGGCTTGAAAATAGTTTCTTTATATATCTTATAGAATGAGAAACGTCTTTTGTCTGTTCGGATATCTCTTAACAAAAGCAGTCATTCCTAAAAAAAATGGAATAAGGACCACAAACATGAGTTTTATATCTTGATTTTATTATTCGTAACGATACATAAAAGTGGTATAAATTGTTCAATTCGGAGAATTAATTTCGCCTGTGTCAGGACAGGTATTCTTGCAGTATATATTTAGTAAGAGTTCAGATGCAAAATGCGACAAACGCCATTTTACGAATTACGAAACTATCAATACAGAAGCTGTTGCGTTATAAACAATTTACAAAAACCCCGAAATATGTTTTCCGTCATGTAAAATCTACATAATTGTATTGTTTCAATGAAAACAGGCATTTACCAGAAATATATATATATATATATATATATATATATATATATATATATATATATATATATATATATATATATATAAATGTTTAGAGGTACAGAATTTATATATAGTTTTAAAAATAATAGGTGGAAGTTTCTCGAGAGCTCTTTCGTCTATCATCTCGTCAGGAGAAAATCGATAGCGAACAAAATAATATTGTGTCGAAAAATAAAGAGTTCTAATGGGGAACTTATTAAATGTGCCAAAAGGACGGGGACACTAAATAAATTTATTTACGTTTAAAAACGATTAGTCAAATATGAACAGGTCAAATTATAGTAGAATAAAAGGCGAATCAAATGAGGTATAGGTTGTTTAAACAGTTACATTAAATTTAGCTTAAATTTGCAGTTTTTGAAAAAATAACGTGCGGACTTTCTTTTTGCCGCCTGTGTATATATATCTAGACCTTTTTCTCTCCACTTCCCCTGAGCTATGTTCATGTTCCGTTCTTTCTCCTCTAGGATCCTCCGACCACTCGTTCGTATCAGTTAAGATAAAAATTAAATATAATAATCCCCAGACGTACCCCTCCACTGTACTGTATACCGATACTCTATGTCTGACTGGAGTAGCTTCCATACATTCATATCTGATCTACCTCTGCATCCCATGTTTAAAAAGGATGTGTCCTCTATAGTATCAGACCTCACTGAATGGTTAATTGTAGGCATAGACCGATTCATACCATCTAAAAAATTCCAACAAAAACCTAACAGCCAGCCATGGTTCTCCCCAGAATGTGCTGCTGCCATCACGCACAGAAATCACTTTTTCCATAGCTACCAACGTAATAGATGCACTGAGACTAAAGCTGCTTTCAGGAACGCCAGCAACCACTGTAAAAGAGTAATAAAAATGCAAGAGAGTTATATGCTCAGTCCGTTAAATCCAAAGTAGCTGAGCAGCGGCTTGGTTCCCACCAGTTTTGGTAAATAACAAATAGGATCCTGAACATAAGTGTGCGTTCTATCCCAACCATCATCAATGGACCTGAGGTCATCTCGTCAGCATCAGACAAGGCAAAACTATTTGCCAAGAACTTTGCAGCTAATACTACTCTATGCGACGAATGCCATCAACTCCCCATAAACAGTTTCGTAAGTATGGGAGTAAGTTCTGGTTGACGCTTCTTTAACACTAGAATTAGGATGCCGTCAGGCCTAGTTGCTTTACTGGAATCAAGGTTCTTGATTAGCTTGGCGACCACATAGCGTGTTCTGTGTTATAGGAGGAAATATGGGGAGTCGGGTGGGAGGCAGGCAAACGGAACAGAGTTCCACAGGCGTGCAGTTCTAAGAAAGAAGCTTTGTTCATGGAAATTACGCTTTGATTTAGGCACAGATAAAGATGGGGAAAATTTTTGACAGTGGTTTCAGCTAGATGTGCGTTCTTCGTAAAAAATTGGCGAGGAGATTGGAACTCAGACGAGCACCTGCCATGGAAATAACGATAAAACAAAGATAGGCTGGCAGCGTCTCTTCTGTGGGAGAAAGGTTGCAGGGAAGAGAAAAGGGCATCCCCCACTAAGCCACGAAATCTATCGTTGTTACAGCCTATCTACTCCGTACGCAATTAAGGTTTGCAAATAAGCTAATTTGTATGGGTTACCACCTCTAGGATGGTTGGCGATCATGACTAAAGAGACCAACTTCCCTTATTAATTTGGTGCCATGATGTACGAGGTCAGTAACACAGGTTTAATATCATCGTTTTCATTCTTTTAGAGTGATTACTTGACGGAATCTACGGATCCATCAGTACCGAGAGAAGTAGCTCCGCGCCTGGGTTCTAAACCAGACATTTCTGCGCCTCCGCGTGGATAGTTAGGATTAATTTAGTTAGTACTTACGAAAATAAGTATCTATTCAATAATGTTTTACTCCTCCCCAAAAAATTCAAATAAAATTGAAGATAGTTTCCGCTGTTGTATTGAGTGAAAACGGGGAGAGGTTATATATGATGGTTGTAAAAGTTAATATTTATTAATTAGTTTGACAATATATTTAAAAGATTGTTAATAAAAGTAATGGAGGAATAAGAGGATAATTAATAAATAAGATGTAAAGTGTGATTAGAATTTTGAGTTTTCTTGTTTCCATGCGAACAAAAAATATCACTTAGTTTGCAGTCATCATGCCCGGTAACGTGGTTCACTTTAAAAAGTGCAGCTACGCTTTCAATGTACTCTAAGATGAACTAGAAATTCAATCTATTAAAAGGGTGACGGGAATTTAAGGGCAAAAGAGACAGGTGTCCTTTTAATATATATATATATATATATATATATATATATATATATATATATATATATATATATATATATACCCCCAATCACCACCAACTCTAAACACCACATAACCTTATCCCACATAACCACCCAATAATCGGCATAAATTTCCCTCCCCCTAGCAAACCTCCTGCCCAACCCCCACACACCCTACATGCAACCTCCACGACATAACACGGAAATTGTTTACATATAACTATGTGGATTTACACCTGCACAGGTAAGTACGCATGGAAATGTACAACTGACCGATGCCTTATGTGTATAGACGCATACCTTAGAGTATGACACCCCAATATAGTCTTCCGCCTAAACTGATCGATAATACCCTAAAAAACAAATACCCCAACTTAGAACAATAACTACAGCACTCAACCCCCATATAAACTACCTCAAACTCCTCCTCAAAATCTATAAGCATGGTTAACTAGGACCACTATCCCAGGTACGTGGGCGTTTATTAATGCGTATGTAAGTATATGTGGATGAAACCTGTGCCCATATTCACGGCAGGTCATGCTATATATCTGTATGTATATGCATGCGCAGATATCGGTGCGTAAGTGAGTGTGGGTGTTTATCTTTGCAGATGTATATAATGAGAGCATATGTGTGTGCATATGTGTATGCGTGTATGCATGTATATCTGTGTACATGCATACGTGTGGGGACGTGCATCTGTGGGTATGTATATGTATGTGGAGGTGTACGCCGGCTCTCCAGTGTGCACCCACATCTAACCATAAAAAAACACTAATGAAAATGAAAATATTATGGAATGAGTTTATGCTCATAACTATGTATAATCATGTCGACATCGAACGAAAGCGCCTATATACCCACAAATGAACTTAGATTTACATCTATGTAGACGAATATGTCTATACCAATAACTGTCCGTATATCTGGGTGTGTAAGTGTGTGTATACACGCACGTGTGCATCCATGCGTGTGTCCGTGTGTACATGGGTTATCGATGTATATATGAACGTACCTATGTATACGTGTGTGGATGTCAGAGTATATGTGCCCGCTGCCTGCTGTCCACATACGAGTGTGGGAGCGTGCAGCTGTGTATATGTCGATGTATGTGTTCACGAGTATTAGTGTCTGTATGTGCGCATGAGCTTGCATGTATGCGTGGGGGTGCAAGTATGTCTGAATCAATATGCGCATGTAGGCCCATGTATACGCCTCCTTGGAGGTATGGGTGTCGATGTATGTGTGTTTCTGTGTATGAGCGCATTCATGCTTACGCACACGTAATCAATTTAACACCTTAAGGAAAATTTGACGTCAGCGGGAGCGGCGCGGGTGTGTATGCATGCATGCGCGCATATGTTCATGTATTTGCACGCCAGGGCGGAGATGTATGTGTACATGTGAACGGTTCTTAAAATATATATGTGTGTGTATGTGCGCATGTGTGTGCTTGCGCGCACGGCCGCTAGCTAACCCTCTCCAAGCACTTAACAATAAATAAAAACAAAATAAATAAAACGAATCATAGGCCCCCCCGCCTCCGAACCTAAGCGAACACCCAACAGGTCAAGACTCACTTATCAAGAAATCATCTCACCAACGAGACGCCAAAAACTTAAACATTAAGACTCAAATTTTAAAGTAACCCCCTCCTCCTACCCCCAGATATCCCTCCCCCCTCCATGTATCTCTATGCCCTTAGCCACACCAGAAATAAACTTCCCAGACCCTCCCCACAACCACCTAAGGTCCTTAAACTCCAAAACTAAACATTACCGACATGCCAAGCAGCAACCTTTTCCCCTTGTTCCCTTCCTCTTTTTTCCGCTCTTCTCGCACCCATCCTCTGACATCATTCACTCTTTCATCCCATCATAACAAACATTTCTGTAAACGTCTGAGGAAGCTACAGACGGCCAAAAAAAAACGGCCGTGTAGCCGAAACAATAATGTAACTTAACAGAAAGATACGGTAATAAAAAATAAAACATATATATATATATATATATATATATATATATATATATGCGACGAAGGCCATCACCCTATGCGACGAAGGCCATCAACTCCCCATATTTCCTCCTATAACACAGAACACGCTAGGTAATAGACAAATATCTGTGCATGAGGTCGCCAAGCTAATCAAGAACCTTGATTCCAGTAAAGCAACTGGCCCTGACGGCATCCCAATTACAGTGTTTAAAAAGCTTCAACCAGAACTCGCTCCCATACTTACGAAACTGTTTAAGCGTTGCCTTAAGGAGAAGTGCTTTCCGACTCCCTGAAAGACCTCATCAGTATGCCCTGTATTTAAGAATTCAGGCGATAAGTCATCTCCCTATCAGTACAGACCAATAAGTCTCTTGTGTGTTATGAGTAAGTTGCTGGAATCCATATTAAATAGAGAAGTAGTCAACTACCTCAGCAGAAATAACCTTCTTAGTGACACACAATATGGTCTCCGTTCTGCAAGATCTACCTTAGATGTGCTAACGGTTATATCTCACAGGATTAGTAAATCTCTTGACAAAGGCTTCCTTTCTAGGGCAATTGCTCTTGACATATCAAAGGCCTTCGACAAGATATGGCATAAGGGCCTACTTCACAAGATTTCCAGCTACGGTATAACTGGAAATGTTTTCTCAATCATTAAATCATTTCTCTCTGATAGACTCATAAGAGTAGTGGTCGATGGACAAAAATCAGAGACCTGCAGTATTAATGCGGGAGTCCCTCAAGGGTCAATCCTGGGCCCAACTTTCTTCCTGATCTACATCAATGATCTCCCTAAACACATACTTAAATCATTCGTTGACATCTATGCTGATGACACAACCATCTACGGCAACACATCAAAGGCTGTAAATGGCAAAGTTCTCTCTGATTCTCTCTCTCCTCTGATCTCGAGCGCGTGGTTCAGTGGGGGAAGACGTGGATGGTTACCTATAATGCATCTAAAACCAAACTCCTATCTTTACATCATCAACGCTCTAATCCCCATCTGGCATCAATTGAAATGGATGGCTCTCGTCTAGGAGAAGCCCCATGTTTGGCGAGGAGGGACCAGCTTCTTGGTTTGTCCTTTACTCCTGATCTGAAATGGAACACGTACATGAAGTCTGTTGCCAAGGTCGCTGGAAAGATGGTGGGATCCTTCTACCGCTCCAGAAGATATTTCACTACTGATGCAATTCTCTATCTATATAAAAGCCAAGTACGTCCAAGGATGGATAACTGCTGCCATATCTGGGCAGGAGCTGCTAAAACAGACTATCCTGCCTTGACAAAGTACAAAATAGACTTCGTGGCTTATTGGAGGATGCCCTTTTCTCTACCCTGCAACCTCTCTCCCACAGAAGAGACGTTGCGAGCCTATCCTTGTTTTATCGTTATTTCCATGGCAGGTGCTCGTCTTAACTCCAATCCCTGGTCCCTCCTCGCCAATCCTTCACAAAAACACCCGTCGAGCTGAATCTACTGTGAAAATTTTCCCCCACTCTTTATCTGTGCCTAAATCAAAACGTAGATTCCATGAACAAAGCTTCTTTCTTAGAACTGCACGCCTGTGAAACACTGTTCCGTCTGCCTGCTTCCCATTTCCTTTTTTTCCTTCCCGTTGCTTTTTTGTATGAATCTTTGTAGCGTCCTCAGACTTTCTGTAAAAGTCTGAGGACGCTACAGACGACCAAAAAAACGGCCTTGTAGCCGAAACAATAATGTAATTTAACAGAAATATATAGTAATAAAATAATAAAACGCATATTTGCTCTACAACAGTGTTGAGCACTTTCTTCAGTTTTTTATTAATTACCATCTCCACTATATATATATATATATATATATATATATATATATATATATATATATATATATATATATATACTTAAAAGAGTTTAGCCATCAACAATTGTGGATTTTTCAGCCTTTTATCATATTTTTATTTTAAAATATTTTTATAACGCGTTTCTAGCTTTGTTTCGCTTTCTTCAGATATCTTCGTAAAAAGTTTTTTTTTTAAATGAGAGTTTGAAATGTTATTTTTACATCTGCTGATACTAAATGCATATATATAAATACATATATAGATAGATGTGTATATATATATATAATTAATTAGCAGTAATATATATATATATAATAAGCAATAATATATATATAATTAGCAGTAATATATATATATATATATATATATATATATATATAATTAGATGTGTCTGACTGACGTTAAAAAGCATTTAATAAGAATAAATGTTTACATTTCAACTGTATCTTTCGCGGTTGACGGTAGCTGAGTGGTTTGGCTCCTTGCTTATGAAGCCAGACGCGGCTTCTGTTGCCAGGGTTCGAAACTCTCGACTGGCGTTATATCATGACACCCTTCACTGGTTATTCCCGAAAGGATGAAACACTAGTGTCTGTAGGTATTTAATAATTATTATAGTAAATAATAATAATAATAATAATATATATATATATATATATATATATATATGTATATATAAATAAAATGAACTCATTTTTTCTCGTCGGATTTTGACCTTAATAGGATTAAAAATCAAGATATTTCATGCAAATATAATATGCACAAACGGCAGAACAATATCTGAGGTGTGTTATAGGCTTATTATTTCTCAAATTCCTCGATAATCTTAGATTTCTATACTTTTTCTGCTGAGAAGTCACGGCCAAAATCAGTTAAGATCAATGGAAGTGGTAAAATATTTTCTCTCTAATAAATTCCTCCTCCCCCTGCCACCACTTAACACCGTTTGGGGATCGTTCACAAGGAACAGTTGAGAAGAGAACACCGGTTTGGCTTCGTAGTTCTTTCATGTGAAGTTATTTAAAATCACTAAACTAAGCTGCAGTGCTCTGTGGCGTAGTGGTTAGCGTGCTGGACAATTCACATTATATTTTCACGTTCGTAATCGGTTTTTTTTTTTGTTTTTTTTCCTAAACAACTGGAATGGACTTTTCTTGGTGGCCGAACTGTTAACGTTGCAGATTTTTTTTTTTTTTTTTAACACTTTATTTTCCTACTTTTACTAATGACTCCGGGTTTGATCCTTCCTACTTACCTACCATAACATTTTTTAAAACTCCCCACCCGTCCCGGAAACAAACACTCGGGCAACGCCGGGTACCCCCGCTAGTATATATATACAAGCAACATTACCTATTGTTTACTAGGTTCAAAAAGAGCCTACAGAAAATGGACTCTGACTTATGAAAGTATGATAGGTTATGAAAAGGAAGGCTTGTAAATTTGGGTTGAATTTGGGGCTATCAAAACCAAAGCAAAATATGATGAAAGTAAAAATAAAACAGATAAACCCCATAATTTATTATACCATACCTACTCACTCTGAAACACTTATCACAATATTCTGTGGATCTATATTAAAAACCTGATTAAACTTTGTGACATATTTACATTCTATTGGGGTTAGATGCGAACGAACACCTCATAATTTTATTACACCATATTTCTTCAAACTGAAACATAATTATCAAAGTATACTAACACAGATAGATATGAAAAATCTTTATTAAAGTTTGTGCCTATTTCCATTCTATGGAGGCCAGGCACGAACGCAGACCCCACAATTTTATTATACCGTCCCTATTTAAGTTAAAACATACTTATCAAAGTATTATTATGTACATCTATATCAAAAACACTTGTAAACGTTTTTTTTTTTCAATTTTTCAATTTCTTATTTGCATACTTTGTGGACCAGGCACGAACGCAGACCCCTCAATTTTAATGAACCACCGTTCTGCCAGATCAAACATACCCATTCCTGTGTCTCGATACATCTTCTATCATTATATGTAATCAGTTTGTTTAAATAGTCAACCACATATATATATATATATATATATATATATATATATATATATATATATATATATATATATATATGCCGTAGTAATATATATATATATATATATATATATATATATATGCCGTAGTAATCATGGACAGAACATATTATGAAACAAAAATTACAGAATTACTGGATGACAAACACTACTATAAACCCATTAGTACCAACATAGATAACACCACCATCTCAAAAATCACAAAACTTTGTACAACTCACAACAAAATATTAAAAAAGAAAGAAAAGGACTTCCTCACAAATTTCATTACAAAGACCAACAACTTCTACGGACTGCCTAAAATACACAAATCTGGCACAATAAAACTTGCCATCGATACACAAAACTCAGAATATATTAGCGCTCCAAACCCTAGTGACCTTACATTTAGACCCATTGTAGCAGGACCAGCCTGTCCGACAAGCAGACTTAGCAACTTAATAGACATCTTATTACAACCTTTCACAGATCAAGTTAAGAGCTACATAAGGGACGACATCCATTTTCTTACTACCTTACCACATACAGTAGAAAACGGGACACTATTAGTTACATTTGACGTTAGCAGTTTATATAGTAATATACCCCATGAATTAGGAAAAGAAGCAATACTATTTTGGATCAACAGACACGCACAAACACTACATCCCAGATTCACAAAGCAGTTCATTATCGATAGTATAGACATAATTCTAAATAATAATTCCTTCGAATTCAACAATACCAACTACATCCAAACACTAGGTACAGCAATGGGAACGAAAATGGCACCGACTTACGCAACCCTTACATTAGCCTACCTAGAAGAAACCTTATATAAAAAAATAGAACAAAAATTTGGCCACAGCACTAAAATACTGTTTGTAGAATCATGGAAAAGGTACTTAGATGACTGCTTCATCCTATGGAAACCCACATGGGGGGACATCACAGACTTACACACCATACTCCAGAACCTACACTCAAAAATTAAATTCACCATAGAACAAAGCTCTACAGAATTACCTTTCCTAGACATACTGATAAAGATTAAAGACAATAACATTATCACAGACATTTACCGCAAACCTACAGACACCCAACAATACCTACACTTTAAAAGTCACCACCCTAAAAGCTGCATTAAATCAATTCCCTACACCCTAGCACGTAGAATCTGCACCATAATCACGGACAATAACCTTCGAAAAATCCGACTCAAGGAACTACGAATAAATTTAAGAAAAAGAAAATACCCATCACAACTTATAGACAAAGGGATCCAACTTGCGACAAATATACCAGTAGAAGATTTGAGAACCCCTAAAGAACGAAACAAAGAACAAATCCTAACATACGTCTCCACACACAACACAAACAACCCAGAGCTTTTCACAGAGATAACGAAAAACCTCGTCCTACTTAACCAAAACAGCAAACTAAACAATTTCCTTAAAACAACAAAAATAATAAAAAGCAAACGCCAACCCAAAAACCTAAAACGCATTCTTACCTCATCCAAACTCAATCAAGACGCAACAAAAGGAGTCACAAAATGCAACAAACAACGATGTGGAGTCTGCAACATAATATTAGAGGGAAACACATACACATTTACGAACCCCATACAAACATTCAAAATTAAAAAAAAACTAGATTGCATCTCAAAAAACGTAATCTATGTAATAAAATGTCCAACATGCGATAAATCCTACATAGGCGCTACAAAAAGCCTTAGTAATAGAGTAGCCATACACCGATCCAACATCAAAATCGCGGAAAATAGACACCTACATGTATCACAACATATACACACATGCAGTGGAGGCAGATTCGAGATAATGCCCATCTTCCAAACTGACAACTACTTCTACTTGCTAACACAAGAAAAAAATTTCATAGCAAAGTTTAACCCCGCCTTAAACATCTCTCCATAATTATACACATAAATAGGCAAAACAAAAAATACACTTACACGCATGCATGCTTGGGTAGGTGTGCACCCTCACACACGAAACAACAAAAAAGCACAATAAAGCACACGCACACTTTCGCGGGTGCGCGCGCCCATACCCAGTACAGTACCATTTCTCTTAACTAAACAAACAACTAGAAATTAAACGTATGTATGTGTATGTGCGCGCGTGTGTGCGTGTGTATATGTGTGTGTGCGTGGTTGTGCACATATGATTGTGTATGCGTGTGTGTATAATTATATATCATCTGTTATCTATGCTACATCTTGTTTGTATGTATACGTGCACTTATGTTTGGGTGACCGAATCCATGTATGCATATGTGCTTGGATTGGAAAGGAAACTTCAACCAATATATACATAAGGTGGAATGTATGAATATGTATGTATGTGTGTGATTGTGAGTGCATGTGCCCATATATATATATATGGGTGGATGAGTGTATACACATCCGTATGTGTGTGTGTATGTATATATATAAACATATGTATGCACATGTATGAGTGGGTAAATGTGTTCGTGTGGATATGGATATACGCGTATGTGTGAGCCCCTGCATATGTCTGTGTGTGTGCATGTGTGTGTATGTGTGTGTGCCTACATAGTATGTGGATGTTTGTGAGTGTATGTGCACATACATATATGTGTGTACATATATGTGTGTATGTGCGTGTATGTGTGTATATATATCTTCTACCTATTCTCCATCTTACTTGTGTGTGTGTGGGTGCGTGTACGTATGTCTGAATGATTAAGCGCATATATACATGCGTGTTTTGGTTGGAAAAAAAAAGTATATATATATATATATATATATATATATATATAAAATAAAAAAATAAAAATAATAAAAATAATTGTTAGCGGTGGATGTATGCGAGTACGTGTGTGAGTGTGTAGGTGGGTATGTATATGTGTATATATGTATGCTCCTACATATATTTCAATGTATGTACGTGTGTGTATGTGTGTGCCTGCGTACGTGTGCGTGTGCATGTGTACATGTACATGAATGTATATGTATGCGTATGTGATTGTGTGTGAGTGTATGCTATACATGGGGAAAGAAAGTCTTTAAAAAGAACCCTAAAAAAGCCATAAAAACCTTCACCATATGGACTAAAAAACACTCTTTGAAACTAACTTTGACCGGACACTGTGAACACTTACAGTTGGAGACAGAATGTCTGAACACTGAACACACGCATCGCATCACTTTGAAAAACATATTTAATATCAGCGGAGTCAATTCTACAAACTCCCATTTTAAAGAAAAACTTTTTTACGAAAATATCTGAAGAGAGCACACCCTAAGCTCGAAACGCGTTATAAAAATATTTTAAAATAAAAATATGATGAAAACCTTTAAAAAAAACACAATTGTTGATGGCTACACTCTTTTAAATATATATATATATATATATATATATATATATATATATATATATATATATATATATATATATATTATTTACTTTCTCGTAAACAAATTATATTATGTCACAACGATAACAAAGCTACCGTTTCGATCCAAATATGACCTCCTTGGGTAACTTATACTTTAGGTTGTACCAAGTTGCAAGTAGAGGTCACCAGGTCATATTTTAATCGAAACGAGAACATCGTCGTTACATAATGTAATTTGTTTACTAAAAAGTAAAGAAAATATCTTGCATTTTTATTGAGCATTGTCAATTGGCTTCTAGTCTTGGATATCTGTAACCTGGAACTCTACATAAACCATCACACACACACACACACACACACACACACACATATATATATATATATATATATGTATATATATATATATATATATAAATCAGGAAAAAATCGCTGCATATTGTTTTATGCCCTTTTCAGACACATTTCATTTGTTTAAAAAGATCAACGCTATGGATGTACGATCGGGTATTCTAATCTTTTGTGTATATCTCTACTCCTATAAATTCGGTTGTCTTTTGTGTGTATCAATATTCCTATTAAACCCCCTCTTTTCTATTTATTTAAAAAGAAAATACAATTTTCTTATATCTTGGTTGTGGAATTGCATTCACTAGCAAACGATCTTATATATGGGTTGTGAAATTGCATTCATCTGCAAAAAATCTAGCTTATTTACATATTTTTTTAAACATTGATTTTAATAATTACCTATTAGTTGCTTCTGTTAATTAATGGGATAATCATCTTTAGTTAACTATTACCTGTAATTATATTCATGCAAATATTCTACATGATTTATACTTGCATAATATTTGCGAAAAAAGTTTATTGTAAAATCAAAATCGTTTCCATATATATTTATGTATACGTATATATTTTTGTTAAACAAATCTATCTATCTATATATATATATATATATATATATATATATATTTATATATATATATATATAAGTGAACGCGTCTGTGTATCTGTCTGTGTGTCTGTTTGTGTACATTTCCCTGCGCAATAACTCTGTCAATTTTTATTCACATACTCCAAAATTGATATACAGAGTACTGAGATTTTAAAAATCTTTGTGATCGGTTTTCGGACAAAAATTTGGCTTTTTAACTCCTCCAATAATTTGGGGTCTAAACACTTAAAATTTTAGATATAGGTTCCTTGGACAGGGATCTAACTTAATAATTGGATTAGCGCCCTTAATAATAAATGTTAAGGGGTCATAATAGGGGTCAAATTGACCGTTTTCTTTTTGTTCTTTTCGCTTTTTGCTCAGCATACACCTCACACCCGGGAAACGCCGAGCACCCATGCTAGTTTTTTTTTTTATAAAAAATACACTCGCACAATCTATTGGCGATTGATAGGGCAGTAGAGTTCAAATTAAGCAAATGAAAAGAAAACACATGGAATATTTCACACGAATTCCATGAGAAAAAGTTCGATAGAATAGGAAATAAAGTGAAATAAAAGATTTAAAATTAGATTAAAATTTTGATTTTTTTTTTTATGCAACTCACTTTACTTGGAGTCACTAGACCCGCTAATGAGATGAACTTATGGCAAAAACCGGCTACATTTTCAATTAATTCTCGGAGGAAGTTTTTAATGTTTTTTTTTTGTTGTTTTTTTTTTTTTCTTTTTTGTTTTTTGTTTTTTTATGTTTTTTGTTTTTTTGTTTTTGTTTTTTGTTGTTGTTTTTTTGTTTTTTTTTTGCGTGACTGCGACTATTGCTTCAGGTCTGGTAGCGCTGTGTAGTACGATGAAGAGTCATACTTCAATGAGCTATTGCTATTAACCAAACGAAAAAGACTTTTTCACGCATCTCGACAACTTTCTGCTTGAGAAATGTTTCAAAACCGTAAGCGATATCAAAAACGCCTTCAGCGACTCCATCTCCACCAGAACGCAAGATTTTCACGTTGCTGGCAAAAGTGTGTTAATTTCGATCAGTAATTTTTTTCTTGATCAGAGATATGTTCATCTGGATTTAAAAGTTAAAACCCGCAACAACTTTCTTTTCAATCTACTATATAGCTCTTGTGCATGGAACGTGGAATTGCATAATACGGTTCAGTTGGACTAATTGTTTGCACGACTGTGATTCTTGACCGAGGTTTGGTAATACTGTGCTACGGTGGGGGGGGGGGTCTTCGTCACACCGTCGCTCAGTGAGCTATTGCTGTAATCAAACAAATGAGACGCGAATGCGATTAACGGAATGACTTCAATTAACTATGCAAAAATGTTTGAAATGCCTAGTACGAGGGGCGTGCAATAAGTAATGTCCCTGACCTAATTCCAGTTGTCTGATCTTGCTGAAATTTTGCATGTGCAATGATTTATATCTCTACGGGTTATGTGGAAAATTACAGCTCTGAGCTAATTGGGATTTCTGTTTTACAGGTGTTTGAACTGAAGCAGGTGTGAAATGGAGCCTGTTGAATGTCGAGCAGTGATCCAGTTTTTATATTTGAAAGGACGCACACTACAGTAGACTTTTGATAAAATGAAAGAAACTTATGGTGATAATGCCCCATTATATGACCTTGTAAAACGCTAGCATCGTGAATTCAAACATGGCCGGAAGTCTGTGGAAACAGCTCCCATACCTGGTCGCCCCCCCCCCTTCTGCCATTGATGAGGCATGTGGCCGTCAAGTTGAGGCTGCCATTTTGGAAGATCGGCGCATTACTATTCGCCAAATAGTCCAAGATGTCAAGATTAGTACGGGGTCTGTGGAAACTATCATTCATGACCATTTGCATATGCATAAGGTGTCTGCCAGATGGATTCCCAGGTTACTCACACCATTCTAGAAGCGAGAACGCGTCGAGTGCTCGAGGATGAATTTGGAGATGTGCCAAGAAGATGAGTCAACGTTTTTCAAAAGACTGATTACACAGGATGAAATCTAGGTCCATCACTATGATCCAGAGACCAAAGCCCAGTCAATACAGTGGAAACACTTGGACTCACCATCTCCAAAGAAGGCAAGGGTGCAGCTCTCCGTTTGGCAAGGTCATGCTCACAGTCTTCTGGGACCAGGACGGAGTAGTGATGACAGATTTCCTGGCAAAGGGTACCACAATTACAGGAGCCTATTATGCTTCACTTTTGAGGAAATTAAGGGAAGTTATCAAAATCAAGAGGCGGGACAGATCAGCAAAGGTACCCTCCTCCTGCAGGACAACGCTCCGGTCCATAACTCGCATGTCGTCAGATCAGAAGCACGGGCGTGTGGTTATGAAATCTTCCCCATCCTCTCTACTCTCCTGATCTTGCACCCTCTGACATTCACCTCTTCCCAGCCATGAAGTTGTTTTTGAAAGGAACGCGTTTCCCAGATGATGCAGCCTTGATTTCTGAAGTCACGTCGTGGTTGGAGGACCAACCTGGGGGTGTTCTACAAAAACGGCCTGCAGAGCTGCATCAAACGATGGAAGAAATGCATAACTCTGGGTGGTTCCTATGTAGAGAAAGACTAATAACTGTGCCAAGTTTCGTTGCTCTACTGCTACGGGAAGTGGGTCAGGGGCATTGCTTATTGCACGACCCTCGTAGAAGTGCAGCAGTTAAAATTACTTTTATTAACTGAACAAATAGGATGCGTTGATAAAAATAAGAAACTTAATTCTAATGTACGAACAGCTTCAATTATACATGGAATTATGGAAGATAACAATAAGGCATAAGTAACTGTTGGATAAGCAAGGTCAAGCGTCCACAAGCAGGAAAACCCAGAATAAATCGAGAATAGAAAACAATGACGATGATTTGTACTGGTTATTGAACTTGTTGCCATGCAATCAAACAAAAGGGGAAAATTAATTGTCAAAACGTCACAGCGAATTAATAAAAAAAAAAGACTTGAAAGGAATTGAAGCCAGTTGTTTGTGTTGACGAACAGTAAAAGTGACTGAATTCAAGTGCGCGGCGTTAGACAACACCCAAACCTAACCAGCTTGTGACTTTTCACCGCGAACAACGCAAACATCCGCGATAAAGCTGATTTATATGTTTATAAATCAAAGCGTTTTCATTCTTCTGCATGCAACATAATATAACATGATGACTTAAAACCATGAATGACGAAAGTGACAAATTAGATTTTAAATAATAAATGGAAAGTATTGCTTGTTCGGACTAATTGCCAGATCGGACGAGGTTCATCTTTGAAATATTCTAACAAATTGTGGTCTTTCTCAAGCTATCAAGCTCTAGGCATGATTAAATGTGGTCCGCATCGTTTCTATGAATGAGTGCATCTTTTTTATTGCGTTCTCCTTTTGTAACGCATGTGTTAACATGTAGGCACTCGGGATCAACACGTTGTAGACTCCGTCGCAAAAGAAAACAAAGACAAGTAATAGAAAATCAATTCAATTCGCTGTTTCAGGTGTTATCAAAAGATTTTTATTCTTTTCGTCTCGGCTGTGACGGCACCCAGGTGTCTCTCATGTGATCTTCCTCTTTAACGTGATCTTCCTCTCTAACGTGATCTTCCTTTCTAACACATTCTTCTTTTTATAATCTTTTTTCTTTTTTCCTTGCTGTGACGTTATCTCGTACACGGCTCCGTTGTTTGCATACAGCTGCCATAAATACGTTCGTGCTCTGTTACGCTTAGGAAAGTGGAATTAGTTTATTATCGACTGTCTGGCTGCTCCTATTAAGGAATGCCGACAGTCGGTTCTCGACTATTCTTGTATCCTTCTATGGTTCCTTCTTTTGATGAACTTTTGTTATTCCAACGTTAAACTATGTCTAACCTTGTTGAGGTCTGAAGTGACTAAACAGTACAGAGTGGAATGATAAAATTTTCTTTCTAGAAAAGACGACATGATTCAATTTCCGTTTTATGAAAACTGGTTTTCTTTTTTGTTGTAGACAATCTACTAGTTGGCCAATGGTGTATTGTGTACACATCCTAAGTGAGATAGGAACCTTCTATCATGTCTGAAAGTGAAACAATGTTCAACGGGCGAGATCTTTAGTGTGGTTTCAAGTCAGAGGCACATCAAGCTACCTCACAGCTTCGAAGTCGGCTTGAAAGTCAACACCAAAATGTACCTTGATATGCTGAAGAGTATAGTGTTCCCTGGTGCAATCGGGTGGTTGCTGGCAGACTCTGGATGTGGCAGCAAGACTCGGTGCCGGCCCACAAGTCCAAAGAAACAAAGGCTCAGCTTCAGGGTGCTACGATTTTGTACCCTTCTCTCACGACCGGAACCCACTGGACTACTTCGTTTGGTCATACGTCAAGAACATCACCAACATGACTTCCCACAACACCAAAGCCAGTGTGATCGCCGCCAGCCGCCAAGTATTCGCCGAACTCTCGCTAAAGGCTGCTACATTGAATAGATGTCAGCTCCACTACATAATCAAGTTAACTGAATTGAAGTTTTGCAATAAAAGTTTTAAAATGAACCTTTAGTGTTGTTTTCTTTAGGGTGCCACTTTTATCGTTCCACTTTTTAGAAGACATGCCACACCTGATATTGGAACGCCAACTAAATATTCTAGGATGACATCGCCTTATAGGGTAAATACGCCCAAAAATCTGCCTCCCCCTCAACAATACAATCGACCCAGCGCTATTTTGTCATTTTTTCTTCAAATGTCTTAGACCATTTGGCTAGAAGCAAATTGCAGTATCTGTTTTAACATTACAGTTCATTTTTCCCTGTTCTCAGCGAAGAAAATGAAAATCCTTCAAGACCGAGGCATTTTTTGTCTCATTTCAGAGTGTCTTTATAGGTAGATGGATTTTCCGCATGTTAAAAACTGACATTATCTAACTCTTCCCTGCAAATCGTCGCTCTAATGATGATGATGATGATGATGACGACGATCTAAACGAATCAGTTCCATTTTACTAACACCTTAACATTTAATACTACTAAGGCTAAAAGTATTTCCTTTACAAATTACAAAATATATTCTCAACCACCGAAAGCCATTTACAGGCAACGAGAATTTGAACAAATACATCGAGAAATTTACCAAGACTGCGACCAGGAAGGTGGTTTCCCTCTAACGTGCTAGAAAATTACTCACATTTGAAAGTATCCTGTATTTCCACAACTCCAACATCCGCCCATGCATGGAGTACTGTTATCGTATCTGAGCTGGTTCATCTACCACTAGTCTCTCTCTCTCTCTTACTCTTAGACAGAATCACAAAGAAGTCTCAAATCTAATAGCTCCGCGCACTATTGATCAAGCTCCCGCCTCTGGCCCATCGCCAATAACGTTTAATCTCTGTGTTTATTATACAAGTACTTCAGTGGGATGTGCTCTAGCGAACTCATTGAACTTGTGCTCCCTCGACGTACACATACCCGACAAACACCCATCTAGCAGAAAATCCGTTCCTTTCACTGTTGAGGACAGTAGATGCCGAAAAGCCTTCCACTCTAATAACTTCTTCTCTCGTAAGACTTTGAAATCATCTCCCTGTTTGACTGACTTTATTATCATACAGAAATTTATATGTAATGTAAACAAACATCTCGATCATCTTCTCATACAGTCCCCAATGAAACTGGTCCCAAATAGTTGCCATTTACAAGTGGCAACATGCATTGTTTGTGGTGAAGAGTAAAAAAGAGTAAACCTCATATTTATCTATACTCCTATAAACTTGGGAGTTTTGCGTATTGTATTCATATTAAAAAATCTTGTGTCTGTTGATTTAAAACTAAATGGGTCGTGGAATTGCATTCATCGCTAAAAGATCTTGCGAATATATATATATATATATATATATATATATATATAGATAGATAGATAGATAGATATAGATAAATATATGAAAGAGTTCAAATATATATATATATATATATATATATATATATATATATATATATATATATGGAAGAGTCCAAATATATATACATATATATATATAATATATAAAGCTGAATGTGTGTGTGTATGTGTGTGTGTGTGTGTGTGTGTGTGTGTGGTCACGAACAGGCTCCTATATGGTTGACTATTTTAAAAAACTGATTACATATTATGATTGAAGATGTATCGAGACACAGGAATGGGTATGTTTGATCTGGCAGAACGATGGTTCATTAAAATTGTGGGGTCTGCGTTCGCGCCTGGTCCACAAAGTATGCAAATAAGAAAATTTTAAATTTAAAAAAAAACGTTTAAAAGTGTTTTTGATATAGATGTACATAATAATACTTTGATAAGTATGTTTTAACTTAAATAGGAATGGTATAATAAGATTGTGGGGTCTGCGTTCGCGCCTGGCCTCCATAGAATGGAAATAGGCACAAACTTTAATAAAGACTTTTCATATCTATCTGCGTAAGTATACTTTGATAATTATGTTTCAGTTTGAAGAATGTGGTATAATAAAATTATGGGGTGTTCGTTCGCACCTGACCTCTATAGTATGGAAATATGTCACAAATTTTAACAAGGTTTTTAAATATAGATCCACAGAATATTGTGATAAGTGTTTCAGTGTGAACAGGTACGGTATGATAAATTATGAGGTTTATCTATTTTATTTTTACTTTCATCATATTTTGCTTTTGTTTTGATACCCTCAAATTCAACCCAAGTTTACAACCCTTCCTTTTCTATCATACTTTCATAAATCAGAGTCCATTTTCTGTTTTTGAACCCAGACAACGACGGGTACTTTTGATAGTATATATATATATATATATATATATATATATATATATATATATATATATATATATATATATAAATTTGTTTTTTTATGTATTGATATTCATAAAAATCCCTTTTTTAATTTATTTAAAAAAAAAATACAACTTTGTTAGATATGGATCGTGGAATTGCATTCATCCGCAAAAGATCTAGCTAATGTGCATATTCTTTTAAACATTAATTTTAATTAACTCCCTATTAGTTTGTTCGGTTTTCTGATGGGATGATCATCTTTAGTAAACTATTACGTGTGATTATATCCATGCAGAAATTCTACATGATTTATACTTTTGTAATATTTGCGTAAAAAGTTTGTAGTAAACACAACATATATATGTTTTTTTTTTTTTTTTTTTTTTTTTTACAAAGGCATCACCACATTATCAAGGCCCAGAGGCCACTCAAGGATAAGGGTTAAAGAGTGTACAGTAGAAGTTGGTCAATATAGTAATCATTAGTAATGAAAATTTGGTAAATTTAATAACTTATATGGAACGGCTCATCAAGAACTTATTAACTTTAGACTTGAACACAACCATATTGTAGTCAGCCGGAAAGCAGGAAAACGGAAGACAATTCCACAGGCGTGCAGTTCTAAGAAAGAAGCTTTGTTCATGGAATCTACGTTTAGGTTTAGGCACAGATAAAGAGTGGGGGAAATTATTGATAGTGTTTACAGCTAGACGAGTGTTTCTTGTGAAAGTTTGGCGAGGGGGGACCATAGATTGAAGCTCAGTTGAACACTTTCCATGAAAATAACGATACATCAGAGACAAACTCGCAACATCTCTTCTGTGAGATAGAGGTTGCAAGGAGGAGAAAAGGACATCTCCTACGAGGCTACGAAGTCTATTTTGAACTCTATCAAGGCAGGACAAGTTCTTTCTAGCAGCTCCTGCCCAGATGTGGCAACAGTATTCCATCCTTGGACGTACCTGGCTCTTATATAGATAGAGAATAGCATCAGCAGTGAGATATCTACTGGATCGATAGAAAGATCCCACCATTTTTCCAGCGGCCTTGGCAACAGATTTGATATACGTGTTCCATTTAAGATCAGGAGTAATGGTCAAGCCCAGAAGCTTGTCAAAACTTGAGGCCTCCTGAAGACGAGAGCCATTCATTTCAATTGATGACAAATGTGGATTAGAATGTTGATGATGTAAAGAGAGAAGCTTGGTTTTAGATGCATTAAAAGTAACCAGCCACTCCTTTCCCCATTGTACTACGTGCTCAAGATCAGAGGAGAGAGAATTGGAGAGAACTTGCTCGTTTACTGTCTTAGATGTGGTACCATAAATGGTAGTGTCGTCAGCATAAATGTCTACAAATGATGTAAGGATATGATTTGGAAGATCATTAATGTAGATCAGGAAAAGAGTTGGGCCCAGGATGGATCCCTGAGGGACACCGGCATTAATATTGTGAGCTTCTGATTTTTGCCCCTCAACTACTACTCTTATGAATCTATCAGAAAGAAATGATTTAATAATTGAGAAGACTTTTCCAGCTATACCATAGCTAGCGATCTTATGAAGTAAACCTTTATGCCATACCCTATCAAAGGCTTTAGATATGTCAAGAGCAATTGCCCTAGAAAGATTGCCACCGTCGAGAGATTTGCTAATCCTATGCGATATAACTGTAAGGACATCTGCTGTAGATCTAGCAGAACGGAAACCATATTGAGTGTCACTAAGAAGGTTATTTTTGTTGAGATGTTTGATTACTTCTGTATTTAATACAGATTCTAGCAACTTACTCATGACGCACAGGAGACTTATTGGCCTGTACTGAGAGGGGGATGAGCGATCACCTGAATTCTTAAATACAGGGCATACTGATGAGATTTTCCAGGGAGATGGGAAACTATTCTCCTTAAGACAACGTTTAAACAGTTTTGTAAGTATGGGCGCTAGTTCAGGTTGAAGTTTTTTGAGTACTATAATTGGAATACCATCAGGGCCAGTTGCTTTACTGGAATCAAGGTTTTTGATTAGCTTGGCAACATCACGTACAGATATACGTATATCACATAGCGTGTTTTCTGATACAAGAGGAAATATTGGGGGTTGGCGGTCTTGGTCGCAAAGGGTAGAATTAGCTGCAAAGTTCTTGACAAAGAGTTTGGCTTTGTCTGATGCTGACGAGATTACCTCAGATCCATTGATAATAGTTGGGATGGAGCACACGCTTCTGTTCAGGATTCTGTTTGCTATTTGCCAAAACTGGTGGGAACCAAGCCGCTGCTCAGCTACTTTGGACTTAACAGATTGAGCATACAACTCTCTTGCGTTCCTTATTACTTTCTTACAATGGTTGCTGGCAGTCCTGAAAACGGCTTTAGTTTCCATACATCTATTACGTTTGAAGCAGTGGAAAAAGTGATTTCTGTGCGCAATGGCAGCAGCACATTCTGGAGAGAACCATGGCTGGCTGTTAGGTTTTTGCTGAAATTTTTTAGAGGGTATGAAATGGTCAATACCTACAATTAACCATTCAGTTAGGTCTAATACTATAGAGGACACATCCTTTTTAAACATGGAATGCAGAGGTAGATCAGATATAAATGTACGGAAGCTATCCCAGTCAGCCTTAGTGTATCGATATACTGTACGATGAAGAGGTACGTCTGGGGACTTATTACATTTCATTTTTATCTTAATTGATACAACAGAGTGGTCGGAAGATCCAAGAGGCGACAGAACAGAAACTGAACATAGTTCAGGGCAAGTTGTGAGAAAAAGGTCTAGTAGGCTCGCATACTGGCCGTCATTATCGGGCACACGGGTAGGTTCCTGAACAATCTGAGTGAGGTCATAGGCAATGGAGAAATCATGACAGAACCTCCCCTCATCATCGGTCTTGTTTGAGTGGGTCAACCATTCGACGTTGTGAACATTGAAGTCTCCACATACGTGAATGTTAGCTGAAGGATAAGTAGAAAGGACTTGGTCAATTTTCTCAGATATGCTTTGAAAGATAGTAACTCCGCTGTTGTGGGGGCGATAGAGAGTAAATATAAATGCAGTAGTGTGAGCTAAAGCAACCCGGAAGCACATATAAGGTAAGTTAGGATCTTCCCTGGAGATGTCCCTCCCACATGGAAAGCTATCTTTAATATAGGCACATATTCCATGCCCATGGCGATCTTGGGGGTCAGATTTAGAAGTTAAGTTGGAGTATCCTGTAATTGCAAACTCATCAAGGGAAATAGCCTGTCCAATGCCAGTTTCACTTAAAAATAAAAGGTCTGGTTTAGTCTCCTGTAATTGGGTTTCAACCTCTGGAAGGTTAGAACGTAGACCCCTGATGTTGGAGAAGGAGACATGGTAGTAGGGGTCTACGTTGGAAGTTGGAGAACCGGGTTTAATCGTGTATTTTTTCTTGAAACTTGTCATGATGAAATTTTGGAATTTGTGGACTAGGTCGACAGATTTACTTAGAGCAGGACAGAGAGGGGAAACTAAGAGAGAAAAAGAAACGAAGAATTTTTTTTTTTTTTTTTTTTTTTGTACCACATGATAAGGTAAAGCCGTAACAATTACCCACTAGTATGGCATCGAGAGGCCCCACCAGAAGCTACTGCATGGTCCAGATTCCATTCACCAAATGGCAATACAGCAGCCCCAGTACTTTGCACCTGCTGATAGGACAGCCTCCTTAGTGGTTAATCCAAGGTTCGGGTCCCTGACTATCAGGCGGATAACGTCAGCCCAGACAAAACGTTTACCTCCAGCACCCTTCAAACCCTTTTGTCAGTTTTTGGTTTACAGACATGAAACTAAATATTTTACAGACATGAAACTAAATATATAGGGTTTTCGAACCCATGCAAAACTTTAAACCGGGGAAAATTGATGAAAAAAAAGAGTGAATATATTTTTAAATGGAATTTCCCAGGTGAATGTCGAACGACGGCATTCCGGTTATGCATTCGTAACGTAATAGCTATTGGTTCATATTTTAATTTTTAGCATTGCAGCAAAATGTCTTTATAGCTCAAGCATTAAAAAAGTAAAATCTTAAGCTAAACGTTTTGGTTTCGATTCTCGGTGGCGGCGCCCGTCATTTTTTTCTTTTTTATTTTTTAAATCATTACAAATATAATATATAACTACGAAATCTACATTAATCAAAATATCATATTTAAGCGTATTTTACGGTCGGGAAATGCCGGGCGGCCTCTTAGTACTATAATATATGTATTCATCTATTTATATAAAAATATAATCTCTATATATAAAAGCGAAAATGTATATATGTATGTATGTGTGTATGTTTGTGTGTCTGCTAAAAACTTTCGACAGACACAACAAAAATTCACAAACTCGATATTATATTGAAGCTCCATCCTTCGCTCAAAAAATATCGAAAAATTGGCTAAAATAGTTCATTTTTTCACCCGGAAATTGACAATTTTCGACAGGGGGGGTCAACAAAAACGGTCCTCTCGACCGGTTCTACGCATGCATCAGATGACGTCATAATTTGATTTACTTTAAATAGTTGAAAAACTGAATAAATTTCATGTAAGTCACGTAATGTCAGTTGATTATCGCGTTGGTTCATTATCCAAACGTTTTGGGTTCGAATCGTGGTGTGAGATGTCTTTTTTTTTTTCGATTTTTTAAATTTAAATATTGAACCAGTGTTATTTAAGCCATTTTTCACGTAACGTTCGTTTTTCTGTTTTTTTGTTTTGTTTTTTTTTTACTTCGCTTATCCACCCCCGACCACACACCTAAAAACACCCGGGTACCCACCGATTTTTTAAATTTTAATATCGAAACAGGCTTATTTAAGCCATTTTTCACGTGTTCGTTTTTCTGTTTTCATCGTTCTTTTGCCTTACGCTAGTTTTTCCCCGTTTAATTAAAACGTTGTTTTCTTTTTTTACTTCGCTTATAACAAACAAACCTACGTCGTCGTCGTCGCCGTAACGCTCGACGACTTCCGGGTGCGCATCTGTCAATTTGGTTCTTACTTAAATAAATTCAAACATCTTTCACTAACTCATTCTGGCTGGCCGATTTTATTTTCAAACTCTGCCTCAGGGCTTCCGGTTCGATCCCCCCCCCGGGTTCTTTTTTATTTAACACCACACACACCTACAAACACCCGGTCAACGCCGGATACCCCCGCTAGTATTATATAAATAAACGTCATATAATATTATATAAACACAGGAACACCAACAACAATCTTAACATGCACTTACTACTTGTAATAACAAACAAATAATTATGTTACACCCTTATTTCTAATGAATAGCAGTGTATAATAAATAACATGGTTAGATAGAACAAAGAAAAAAATATACAGGTATATTTTCACTTATCAATAAATAAACAAACAAATAAAATGAATTAATTAATATTTCAGAAAACAGATAAATAAACAAACAAAAATGTAATAAAATAAATGAATTGAATTATTAACATAAAATAATATCTGCATATATATATGCGTATATATGAATGCGCGTGTGTACACACATATACGTAGGCGTGTACGCGTATTCATATTGACGTATACTCCTTAGCAGGGGAACTAATCTAAGCACACGTAGAGTGATCTCCCTTTAGATCATTTGCTTTACCCCAACCGGATATTACATGACACTAATACAGTAGTCAATAACCCCCCTAAGTACACACTTTAAGCGTATATATATATATATATATATATATATATATATATATATATATATATATATATATATATTCGAAATAATGTTACAATTATTCCTAACAATACTTAATATTCATCACAACTCATATTCTGGAAATGGATTTGACAACCAGCCTGTGACACTGACTTCCGAAAATAAAGAAATAAATAAAATAAAAAGTAAAATAGAAAAAGGAAAGCTTCGACGAACAGTTGTACACGTTTCTTCGCCCCCCCCCCTTGAAGATGAGACGCTACTCTCGAAAATTAGGGCCATCAACATCTAACGATCTTGTACGGCACCTTATGTTGGTAAATAAACGTAATATGTAACTGAAAATTATTGAAAATTCTTTCTAATATTTTCATAATTCTTTTATATACTATCTTGTTTCCATTGTGTTTTGTACGAACCGCATTGATATAGGCTTCAAACGCAACTCTTTTCATACTAGGCAGAATGCTTCATGCAAACTACAACATCCTTCTCAAATATACGTCAGTTTTGTAGTCAAGTGGCTTAAGATTATAACAAACTTTTGAAGGTGAACATAAGTTTCAATCAATATGGCAATTGAAAATCTGAGACAGCAAACAAACAACTATAAAGAATAAATCCAGATTAGAAGACTTAAGAATATCGAAACAACTTTTTAACAGCTGCGTCCACTTCACACCGAATGAAAATGTTTGGACTGGATAAACAAACATACAACGCACTTCGTGTAAGCACTGTCTCATGTTGACGTGTTCGACATTGGTTAAATCCGACAGACTATGGAAACTGCTAAGGGTAATAATGTCTTAAACCACACATTTTTACGAATACACTTAGGAATACATAACATGAAAGATATACTACAACGTATAAAAATGGTTAATTGGGGAGAGGAAAATTATGTTCTCAATTCTTTACTAACTCAGTGTTTGAGAGATAAAGAACTTTAATGGAACATTCGAATATCTATGTATCTCATATAGAGTTCAAGTGTTAGCCCCTGGTTGTGGGCCCCTTGATTTCTGAGAACTTTGACTGAAGTAAGATAAAACAAAAAGAAATGAGGAATATAATATTTGTTGGGGTTTTTTTTTTTGTTATCTGAAATAAGTTTTTCATTTGAATTTGAAAATAAAATCAGTTTTTTTTCCATATTACACTATTGATTTATTTATTTATTCTTAGCTTTACACAGGAAAATAGAAAGTGAAACATGTTTACTTTCGGCAGCCTCCTAACTCTCGCTTCCTATATTTTGTCCTTTAGTCCTCACATTCTATGAGTAATATTTCTGACAAATTGTTGTTTTTTGGGTCGAAATCTATCCATCTTACACCTAGCGTTGGCTAGATTTTTTTTACCTTGAAGTAGTATTTTTGTAGCCGTTGATATCAAGTGACTTCATGCTTTGTCTCGTGCGATTTCCATAAAAACACCCCAAACCATTAAAAAACAAAAACATAAAAATCTGTATCTAACAAATTTTTGATTTGTAAAATTCTTACTTCATTTGCTTTTTTTTTATTTTCACAACGTTTCGGCCGATGTAACCTTCGAGCTTCTTCGTGTGGACCTTTTTGGAACTCGTATTTTTTATGTGGAACTTAGAGCGCTATACAGAATTTTTAACTGAATCCTTTATTCAATCTGATTAAGTATTCAGTATGCTTTACTTTTACTTTATTTTACTTATTATTTACTGACCGTGTGTTATATGATAAAAGGGTTGTCCCCTTTTTCATGTAAGTAAAAAAAATAGGGAATTAGTTAAATGTAAATATGAAATAGGATAGTCAAGGATTCGAACTTGCGAAGCTAGATTTGGAACTGAAAATTTCAATTATAAGTTAAAATAAATACAGGATCTTATTGAAATAAGGAATTGCAATTGTTTAGCTTACATATCTGTATATGGAAAAGGAATGTAATAATGAAATTTGTTTCTGCGTCTTCGTGTTTTGATTCAACAGTATTGTCCATTATGTTATAAGAACTTTGTGAAAATCATCTCAAAAATAGGTAAGAAATATATGTATCAATATTTATAGAAACACTCCCGCTTATACAGAACTGTCTCTCTCTTTATATATATATGTTTATGTCTTCAATATGCTATCTTACAACATGAACATCATAAAGACATATGAACACTCAACATATGAACACTCCTAAGACCCTAATCTCTCACTAAGACTGTCTATCACACTAAGACTCTCCTAAAACGAACAACAATACAGAATATAAGACATCTTAATAATAACACCCAGTACGTAACATATTTGTAATTTGGTGAACATGACTAGTTCACTCAAGCAAGGGTGGGTTTGAAACAAAAAAAAAGAAACTGGCGTTACCACGGTAACAACGTAAGGGTCCATTAAAAAACAGAAAAAAAACACAAAGGAAAAGAATGCAAAATGAAATAAAACAATAATTAAGAAGAAAAAAAGGAGAAGCACAGTATTAAAGAAAAAAATGAACACACACATACACACAATAGAACAAAGGTATACAAGAAAATTAGAAAAGAGGCTGATATGCCGCAAATAGAAAACATACATAATTAATGGAAAGAATTTTTTTCACCATGCATTTCATTCATTTAAAGATGGTTTAAATATACACACACACGCAGAAATTTTAAGCAGAAAAAAAATTTAAAAAATAAAGAGATTGTTATGTTCAGATATATTAAACGAGATGAAAAATTTTGTTTTGATAATTGTTGAATTCGATTAATAGATTGTTTTGGAAATATGAACTCACACGAACACAGAGAAAGAAAAATTAAGTCAGTATCTCATTCATAAAAATTTGTATAAAAAATGTCTTGCTTAATGAATGTTTACATATGTCAATCAAAAAATTTCAGAAGTATTGTGTACTTAAGACTGTGTTTCGTTCGAAAACGAAAATACGCTATGATAAAAATAAGATGCAGAAATGTGAAACTGTTGAACTTTCCAGCGTTTAATGTGGTTGATTGTTTTGTCTTTGAAAAAAGGGACAATTCATTGTTTTTGTGTTAACGGACTTTGTGTTACAGAAAAAAAAATTTTTCTTTCTTTTCTTGAGAAAAGTTACAACTGTTTGTGAAAATCATAGTTTAAATGTATAATGTAACGTATTTTTTAAAATGTTTTTGTATTGTAAAATGTCTTAAATGTATGTAAATGTTATGTTTTTGCGACAGGAATTCAAAGTCATTATTAGGTATATAAATTAGAATTGAAATGATCTAGGAGAAAATAAGATTAATTACGACGAATGGTTGGCTTAGAAATCAGTTATAATTTTAGAGAGGGGACAAAATAAATTGCGTGACGGGTATTTAGAGAGTTTTCAGATGTGATAAGCTGAAAGAAAGAATTTTTTTTGACAATTGTTTTTTTTATGATGCCCATAACATTTTTCCCAAGAAGAGTAATTTGGTAGGGAGATGATACGCACTAGAGGTGCCCCTAATTCGAAAAATACATATGGGAACCTGCGATATTGTGTGCTTTTAAAGCAGGCCGAATGTACCGATTTTGAGCAAAGAAATAAGTCTCGACACAATAAGTTAAAAAAAGCAGGCGTTGGACAGATACGAGAATTCTTATGAAAAAAGGGCTATGAGAGCCCGAATGCTAATCACATATAGCATAATGAAGTGAGAGAAAAGTAAAATATAACGTAAGTACGTAGGAAGATATAACCTTGTATGTATTTTTTTTTTTAGAGACGCATGAATGTGGGATATCTCTGCTGTATCTTAGAAGCTCTGATGAGGGAAAAGAGAAATCACAAAACGCGGGCCATTAGATAGAATTTAGTGCGCAAATAAGTATTGTGGCGCAAAAGGTTTTAGTTAGTTAAGGGTGATATTTCTAGGTTTTCATCAAGTTCCAAGGGTCCAAGCAAGGAAATCCGAGCGAATCAGTGGATGAAAGGTATATCTTAAACTTTGGAAGCCAACCACAAAGATAAATGAGCTGTAAGAATGTCCCAAAAAGAAAAGTTAGTTACAAAACGAAAACAAAGCTCTAATGAATGGAAGAACCATACGGAAGAAAGGATCAAGGACACATTTGGACGAAGAGTCGTCGATTTCGTAAAGAGGTAAAATGAAACCTCAGTTTACGGCATAAGGGTGGAAGCAGCTGACATGAGTTATAGGAGGTACTACCCTACACCCAAAAGGAATATGCCAGGGAGATCAGATAGAGAGTCTTGTCTAAAAAAAAATAAAAATAAAATTATGAAGTCAGTTAGAAAAGGTTTCGTTTTTGTTTTATGGTGTCTGATCTTTCTTAGCTAAGTGGTTATATAGACAAAATGTACTAAAATTTAAAAATGCATGCATTTTTTTTTTATATGAGAGGAAGGGATGTTACATGATAAAAGGGCTGCCCCCTTTTTATGTAAGTAAAAAATAGGGAATTAGTTAAATATAAATATGAAATAGGATAGTCAAGGATTAGAACTTGCGAAGCTAGATTTGGAATTGAAAATTCCAATCATAAGTTAAAATAAATACAGAATGTTATTGAAATAAGGAATTGCAATTGTTTAGCTTGTATATGGAAAAGGAATATAATAATGAAATTTGTTTCTGTTAAGGAATTTAATCGTCAATTGAAATTGTAAACATATTTTATAAAAATGTTATTTGAAAAATAGGTTACTGAACTCGGGGTCATGTCAAGTTTGGCAACATGACGCATGTCCACCAACGTGCTTTATGAGCACATGTTTAATCATGCGATGACGTGACTAGTTCTCAATGTAGGTACAGTTTTTAGATGCAGTTTGAGAGTCTGGGAGAAGAGTCGGAGAGAAGCAGAGAGGTTCAGACCGATTCTCCGTTAGAATCAAGACACCCTCTAGAAGCGAGAGCGTTTTAGAAATAACCATGTAAAGAAACTTTGAATTCCTCAAGCAAAATCATGGACCGGTCATGAAATAAAGGACGTCATCATCTTTGTGTATCTGCGTCTTTGTGTTGTGATTCAACAGAAAAGGTATTGCGCATTTATGTTATAAGAACTTTGTGAAAATCATCATCTCAAAAATAGGTAAGAAATATATGTATCAATATTTATAGAAACACTCCTGTTTATACAGAACTATCTCTCTCTTTATATATACCTGTTTATGTCTCCAATATTCTATCTCTTTAAATGAACATCCTAAGACAATATGAACATCTTAAGACAACATGCGACACATGAACACTCTTAAGACTGTCTCTAAATATCACACTAAGACTCTTCCTAAGACGAACAACAACAACAATACAAAAATATATACGTATATTTGCTACTTCTAAAAATAACACCCCTATGCAACACGTGCTGAAAGAATAACGTTATTATTTAGAAAGCCATTCTAATATGGAGATGGGGGGGGTCTTTTTTAACTAATCTGTACTTTTACCTAACAATTTAATAAAAAAAAACGATACAGTAAAAAATATAATTTCATTTGAAAATCCTATCCTCAAATAGCAGAGATCGTAAACTGCACAAGTACCCTGATTTGTTTATTATGCCATGTAGATCTAACTGAACATTCAACGCTTCGGGAGACTGTCGTTAGAACTGATTTTAATAATTACGCAGTTTACGGACCGTACTAAAATGATAACGTTATTATTTAGAAAGCCATTATTAATATAGAGAGGGGGACTTAGATAAGTATTGTTATGTGAAAGTGCAGAATACTTAATTAATACTTATGGAGCGATGCCGGTTGAAAAACGCTAGTTTAGATCTATGTATAAGACACTTCGAAACAGATAAATACATGAGCAACATGCGACGGCGTTTCACGAAAATAACTGGCGAGTCAGAATCAAGTATCGATTATATTGAAGAAAGCTGTCGATAACAGGAATCGAGAAAGGTATCAACTGGACTTGAATCGAAAAATATAAGTAAATATATGGAACCGCACACATCAACGTAGAATGAATACCTAATATTAGATTGATTCAAAAGTTTTGCTGATTTTAAATTCTATCTTAAAAATAAAATGTTTTTAAAAATCTATTCATAACAGAAGTGAACTTTGCTCTCTATAAATTGATTTCATCTGTCAACGAGCTTATAAATGCTGCGCTTGTAAAATTATTTAGGTTTTCATGTGACATGTCAATTTAACTCATGTTCAATATCCTCTTGTCTTGTGCTGCTGGCCTAAAGTCATCTAAATGGTTTTACAATCCCTGAAATAGGTGATACTCTGAGGGAGCTAAGTAAGGCGAATATGCAGGATGTAGTAAGGTTTCACAACCAAATTTAACAAGGATTGGTCAGTACTGTTGAGTGATTACGTGTATGATGGAAGATAACTTCCTTTCTGTTGATTAAAGAAGATCAGTTTCGGGTCAACATGGGTGAAAATATTGTAGAAAAATATGGATGATACTTCAATAATCTGAAAGAAAAAAGTAATCATGTTGATATGTTGAAGTGCTAAAAATGCGCATAGAATAAATTACAAGCTTCCTTCTACAAAGCCGCCAGAACTTTGGCGTAAATCTAATACTTACAAATACGAAGATATTGCGACCCTAGCTCTGTTCTATCGTTATCTTCGTGGCGAATACTCATCTGAGCTTCAATCTATGCCCGTCCCCTGCCAAAATTTCACAAAAAGCACTCGTTTAACTACAACCAATATCAACGATTTCGTTCACTCGCTAAATGTGCTTAATCTAAAAGCAAACCTTTTTGTTTTTCCAGAACTGCTTGTCTGTGGAATTCTCTCCCACTGGCCTGTTTTCCAGCTGACTACAACATGGTTGTTTTCAAGTCTAATATAAACAAGTTCTTGTTTAGCTCTCTCCTTGAATAGTCAAATTCTATCAAATTTACACCACTAACGATCACTGCGTTGTTGTTTCAGTCACCATTTACACTCATTAACACTTATCCTCGAGTGACTCTCGGGCCTTGATAAGTGGTAACTCCTTTGTAAGAGAAAAATACGAATAATCATATATATCCTGCAACAAAACTAAAAGTACCAATTACCTTAAGTCGGAACTAAGTCATACACCATACGCTATGATTATGCAATTACAACAGCTATTGACATAGAAAACAGAGCTATAAAAACTGACGTAATGAACAAGGAGGAGAAAGAAGCAACCTTTTAAGAAGTCAGTGTCCTTAATGATGTTTTGCTAAACAAAACTAAGAGAGAAAAGATAACAAAATAGCAAGGTTTTATGTTCGACATGAAAAGAAACTGGAATCTTAGGAAGATTTTCATCATTACAGTAATAGAAGGAGCAACCTGACTTATAGAAAAAAATTAAAAACTACTTGGCAAATATATTCATGGAACCAAGTGGAAGAATGATGCAAACAACTGCACTTTAAAGATATTTAAGATATCTTGGTTTGAATGCATAAAATATTGGAGAGATGTCTGGACTCCTACTAGATGTCTCATCCTCAGCTAAGGCAAAATAATAAGATTTAAAAAAAAAAAAACGCACAATAACTTGTGACAAACTTATAAAGGCCCCAGTTACCTTAAGACGAAAACGGTTAAACAATAAAGTTGATACTCACCTTCCAGGATTTTTCATCTCTTCAACAAGACTTGTCATTACTTGCCTGGCAAAAGAAAATTATAACTAATTTCACGCACTTATCTCAACTGTTACAGTCTCCGATTAAGTATTTAAAGACGTGTTTATACATGTGGAATTAGTGGATTATTGTTTTACTAAGAACATCCCATGAAAATTCCTACGATCGCTTCCTTAATGTATCTGTTTTTGTTGCTAATTAATGCATTCACAATTTTATTATACTAGTATAAATATGCAACTGTTAATCACATAATTTTGCTGGTGTTTTTAGTTACTGAACAGTCGATTGTGACAATTTTGAAAAAAGAATTTCATTGGTAACATTTGCTTGGCTGCTCAACAGCTGGATAGAGGTTGGGTGGCTGAACGATAAGGTATTTATTTTGTTGGCGTAAGGAAAATAGCAAAATCAAAATATCAGAAGGAAATAATATCTCCGATCTCAAAGTTTCCGATAAATGGAGAAGATAGTGGTATAATCTGATTTTAACACAGTCTTTTCTATCGGTTCCGCATTCGTACAATTCCCCCTTCATAAATATTCAGCCGGCTTTCCATTCAGTAATTAGTCCACTGTGATTGGGCAGCGAATCTTCACTTGGTTATAGTTCCTGCCTTTGAGACTCTGTTGGTCGCTGCTTGCAAGCTTCAAGTTGATTGTTAATTAGTCTTTATGACGCCGGCAAATGCATCTTATTTCGTCCTAACAACTCCGTAGTCCGCCCCCCCCATATATATATATATATATATATATATATATATATATAGAGAGAGAGAGAGAGAGAGAGAAAGAGAGAGAGGGTGAGTATTTTACTTTTTTCTTACAAGAAATGACCTGTTTAGGAAAAAAAACGTAGTATTCGCATGCACATGTCTCAGTTTATTTCCTTTTTTTTGTTAGGTATTTAACGTTACGTTTAATACATACGGTATTTCTGTTTATAATAAAATAGCAGGGGGTACCCGACGTTGCCCGTGTGTTTGGAGGTGCGTGGGGATAAATCAAAACAAAATGGAGAATAAAGAATAAGCGAAAAAAAAACGATGTTAAAACTTCTTTTAAAAAAATCGGAAAAACAAGACAAAGAAAGCAGCGAACGTGATGGAAAAAAACGAACGAATAAGCGAACGATGTTAAAACTTCTTAAAAAATCGAAAAAAAAAAGAACGAAAAATAACCCTGTTTCAATATTAACACCGTAAAACTCAAAAAAAAAGAAAAAGAAAAGTTTTAACATCGTTCGCTTCGTTCGTTCCCCCCCCCATCAAGTTCGCTGGGGGGTTTTTTGTTTTGTTTTTCCGGTATTTTTAAGAAGTTTTAAGAACTTTTAACATCGTTTTTGTTTATATATATAGTAGAAAACAAACAAATAAATAAATTAAATAAACATGAATATACATAAACGATCACACATACACACACACACACACACACACACACATATATATATATATATATATATATATATATATATATATATATATATATATGTATGTATGTGTGCATGTATGTGTGTACACATATGTATATTTATATATATATAAAAAAAAGGGAGGAAAACGTCTAACTTAAACCACTAACCTAGTTCTAAAACAGATCCTTTGTTCGATAAAATGCATGCCCATTGGCTGATAGGAAAGGGCGCGGTGGATACTAGAAAGCTGATTGGATAACTAAAATCTTTAACATATATAAAAACAAGAAACAACCACAGAATTCGCGCATAAGCCTGACGAATCCTATAGTGGATGAAACGCAGAATATTCAGTGTAGCTTAATCGCCATATACATTTTATAAATTACTAACTAGCTCTACCTACATATTGAGCACTTTGAAGTAAATACTTAAAGTTTACGCATAAATCTATACTTTCGTATATTAATTTTATGTGAGTAAATGAAGTAGTTATATATATATATAAATATATATATATATATATATATATATATATATATATATATATATATATACACGCTTTATTTCTTTCTGTTAAGCATATCTTTCTGTTAAGCATATCTTTCAGTTAAGCATATATATATATATATATATAATATATATATATATATAAACAGGGTTATTACGTTCGATTATTCTTTATTTTTCGTTTTGTTTTGATTTGCCTCCACCACACACACACATACACACCTCTAAACACCTGGGCAACGCCGGGTATCACCGCTAGCGTGGGTGTCCGGCGTTGGCCTGGTGTATGAAGGTGTCTGAAAAAAAATAAGAAGGCGGAGGTGTTAAAAAGTGGTAGTAGCGAGGGGGGGAGAAAGCAAAACAACAGTCGGCAGGCCATGTGGAGAGAGGTGTTAAAAAATAGTAGACATACAAACACACACATACACATTATATAGAGATAATAAATTTGCATTAGTTAATATATAATATTTATACGTTTTTTTTACGACCGGCAACGCAGATGGTCTGCTAGTATATATATATATATATATATATATATATATATATATATATATATATATATATATATATAATTATTTACTATAATAATAATTATAAACCTCCAGACACAACTAGTGTTTCATCCTTTCGGGAATCATCAGTACAGGGTGTCACGATTAACACCGGTCGAGAGATTCGAACCCGGCAACGAAGACATCTCTGACTCCATTAGCATAAACCAAATTCATTTGGCCACATTTATTTTTTTAATGTATTTAACATCTGTCAAAGTGATCTAATCATTATATGAGGATCTGCGCATGCGAGCTAAATTGACCGACTTTTATTTCAATTGTAAAGTGCTCAAAGATAAGAAACGAGTTTCTTAAAGGGGCTGACATAATTATTTACTATAATACTTATTAAATACCTATAGACACTAGTGTGTCATCTTTTCAGGAATCATCGGTGCAGGATGTTACGATTAACATCTCATGTAATATGTAAACGAAATATAAAGATATAAGTACCAATAAATGATCGACTTACGACAATAATTGCATATAATAACCTGAAAATATTTCTATAATGACTTACCATCCTCCATAGGAGAAAATTGAATAGAATATCGCCATTGCGATTTTGCCAGCTTCTGGGCTTGTTGTTTTGAATGGTTCTTCGAAATTCTCGTGATTTCCTGTAAAATAAAATTTGAAATTAAATCATTTTTTATATAAATGTCTATTGTAATATTTATGATGACACACGCAATAGTTATACACCTTATGAAGTTTGATTCGACTTAGAATAGTTTCGTACAAAAATAACTATTCATACTCTGAAAAGCTATTACCAAAGGGAGATAATTTTCTAAAAGAGGGGAAACGTATGACTTCATTTTATTGCAATATTATGAATTCTATAATGATTTTCTTTTGAAAATTCTAGACACAGTTTATACCAAGTTCTTGAGACATTCTCTTTGTAAACAAAAAGAAAGTCTTTTAGTACTTAATGTGGTTTCTATTTAAATTTTTAATTTTATACCTTTCGGGTTTTTTCTGTGTCCCTTGCCATATTTCATATTAGTTTTAATCGTAATTATACCTCGATTTGACTTTGTTCAGCTAGTTCCTTCACTTTTTACTTTTAAATTCATTATTCATTAAATTTTACCTGGCGTTGCCCGGTCGTACAATACACTTAAACATGATATTTTAATTCATGTAGATTGCATATGTATTATAAAAGAATCAATCCTCTATCAAATATTATATACTAGCATGACCCGTTAATCGGCGTTGCCCGGTAGTAGCATGCCTCCCCCCACGTAAAAATTAAAGTACGGCTGTTAAAGTTGTTGTGACCCAATCCCCAGCATCTTCATGTTAAGAACAGCTTTCGGAAGAGACACCCCCAACCTCCTCATGTTAAGAACGACTTTCGGAATGGACACCCCTAACCTCCCTATGTTTAGATTGGCTTCAGGAGTAGACACCCCATCTTGTGAGTGGGGATTGGGTTGTAACAAAATTTGCCCGAAATGTAATTTTGATAATCGCTGTCAGGGTTCCCACACGCAAAAACTATGAACGAACAACAAAATTTGGTGGTACAGTGTCGTTTGGCTTGTGGGTACTAATCTGGCGGGCAGGGTATGGTATTTTTGTTGGCAAGACTGGAATTTAGGTGGGAAAATACTCTCGAATCTTCTATCACTTAAAAGGAACTAAATTCCTGTAGTCACGTGTACGTTACCATATAAACACGTAAACGGTATTTCAGAAAGTAACAGCTTTAATCAAGTAGAAAAAAGAAACAAAATATAAAAAATATATAAACAAAACTTTTTCTTTAAATAATAAACAATTATTATTTATTTTAAACATTATATACAGAATTTTCTTTATATTATATACAATATAAATAGAACACTTTATAATTGTAAACCTTTTTTAAATCTTAAGTGTTTGACAGCAGAAACAAAAACATAATTTTCTGTGAAAGAAATATCGTTCGCAGACATTTTTGAATATATACCTAAAAGCAAAAAAAATTGGGGAAATTAGTCAAAAACAATTTATTATGTTTTTGACCTTTTTTTGTAAAATATTACAATTTTTTGTATAAAAATAAAAGCAAAACATTTAATATTAGTTATAATTGTTTAAAGTACGCAAAAAGAATTTTTTAATATATATAATACCCCCTCACCCCACCCCAATACAATTAGGGGAAATTACGCAAAAACAATTTATTTTGGTTTGGGCCTATTTGCGTTCAAAAATAAAAACAAAACATGCAATAGTTCTTATTACCCGTGCGAGCCATGAGAAAAATATCTTTTTTTTAATTAAGCAACCTCCGAAAATAAATGTAAATAACATCGAGTACCCGTGTGAGCTCAAAAAAAAGGGGGAAATTAGCCGCAATAGGAAGTGCAAAAAACGGAAACGCTTTAGTCGACTGGTCTACGGCAAACTATGGACGTTACGATCGTCGAAATAACGCCTTTAAGGTTTTGCCGTTTAGTTATACGAATATCCTCCAACCATGTTATAACCAAAAAGGGACTCGTTCGGTCGACACAGGTATCCCGTTTAATCTAAACAAAAGTTTATCTACTGTAAAATTAAACCAACATTTTATTTTTATTGTTCAATGTTTTTAAATTTAAATTATTAAACAAAACACATTTAATCATTGTAAAACTTCATCGTGCATTATTTCATTTCGAGAACAATATCTACTGTAAAAATAAACCCACGTTTTATTTTTTATTAATCAATGTGTTTCATTTTAAATGCATGGTGTCACAATTACCGCCGATCGGGAGATTTGAACCCAGCATCGGAGGCATCGGGGCCATCTCTGACTTCATTAGCAAGGAATAAACCTAGATGGTTATGGTTAACCGCGAGAAATGCAGTTGAAATTTAAGCATTTATTTTTAAATATCAAGACGGGATAGTAATCTAATGATTATGACATCATGATCTGCGCGTGTAAGCTTAAGTGGCCGTCTTTTAACTTCAAGTTAGAGTGCTCAACAATAAGAACCGCGTTCTTAAAGGGGCTGACATAATTATTGCTATAATTATTTTTTTAATAACTACAGACACTACTGTTTCATCCTTTTGGGAATCATTATGCAGGGTGTCACGATTACCGCCGGTCGGGAGATTTATATTTATATATATATATATATATATATATATATATATATATATATATATATATATATATATATATATATATATATACTTGTTTATTGTTATATAAACATGCTCACATCCCGCTGCTACAAATAGCCACTTGTTTCAATCAAACAACAGATATCATCAGGCAGCGACTTGACTATTCAAAAGTTCAATGAATAACCTTTATTCATTGAACTTTTGAATAGTCAAGTCGCTGCCTGATGATATCTGTTGTTTGATTGAAACAAGTGGCTATTTGTAGCAGCGGGATGTGAGCATGTTTATATAACAATAAACAAGTATTATCAGCTCTTTTTATTGAGCACTATCTAACAACCTCGTTGAATTCATTAGTCCATTACTTTTGAATATAAAAAAAAAAAAAAAAACCCGAGTATATATATATATATATATATATATATATATATATATATATATATATATATATATATATATATTATCTTTTAGTCGAAATAAATTGTATTCATCTACTTATAATTTATCATTGTTATCTTTTTGCTGCATTTTCAAATTAGCATTTGACTCCCGATCGCTTCATTGTAAAACAACACACGCCTTCGGTGATCTAGAGTAACGATCTACGCCGATTACAATGAAAACGGACACTTGAGAAAGAAACTCCATTCTTTGTTCTTGGCAGGCAATTAATTCATCAGACAATCCATTTAACATTTCATTAATTTTACATTAAATTCTTTTAACGTACTTTGGTTACTTACTTTACAATTAATCTTCGAAACAGAAGTAACAGATAAGAATAGATGTAAAGGGGTTAATTAATTCAAAGATGAAAGCCGTTAAAACGGTACGACGGTAAAAAGGGGAGATAATAATGTTTCCTGTTTTTCTACGTGACACGCATATAAAAGTAGAAGCAAACATAACGTTATCAGTTCGGTCGTGAAACAATGGAAATACATTTTATAACTCATTATTAAAATAAAACTAATGATTTTTTAGAAGATTGGTCAGTTCATTCTTCATAAGAATGAAAACGCTGTTTAAAACTTTAGCATGACTGACAGGTATAGCATCATTTTGAACAATAGCCAACAAAAAAAAATAAGTGAAAAGATAAATCTCAGCTTAACTATGGCCCAGACTATAGGAATAGGCTGAACAATAGCCAACAAAAAAAAATAAGTGAAAAGATAAATCTCAGCTTAACTATGGCCCAGACTATAGGAATAGGCTGAACAATAGCCAACAAAAAAAAATAAGTGAAAAGATAAATCTCAGCTTAACTATGGCCCAGACTATAGGAATAGGCTGAACAATAGCCAACAAAAAAAAATAAGTGAAAAGATAAATCTCAGCTTAACTATGGCCCAGACTATAGGAATAGGCTTTTGGTTTTAGATAGCTGAACTGATAAAAATTCCGAGGCTAGAAACGTATAACTCATTCCAGATCAGACCTACCGATGAGGCGATCAGTAAAGTGATCCTCCATATCATTGAATGATGACATTCATGACTAAATATTGTGTATAAAGCAGACATAGATCGGAATTTATCGATAAAAATATGGTTCGATTGCAGAAAGGATTGTGAATTTTATTAACATTTTCATAGATAGCCTTTTGTTGGTTTGTGAGATGTGTTCATTCGTTTTGGGGGTGCTATTTCAAACTTGAGTGTTACGGACAGACAGATCGATATAGCATGTCTCAATGCTTCGAGCTAGTAACAAAGTGTAATATCTTTTTTTTTTTCAATGGGCTAGGTGAGAGAGAAATCCTCCTCAACTGAGGCATTATTTTATTTTTGTACTAATCGCTTTGGAGAAGATGGATTTTCCTCACCTACAAAGTGATCTTATGCCTAACTTTGTCATCGTAAAAAGTAAGTGGAAATTCTTATACAAACATTTTTCTTTTTTTTGTTGCATATACGTTTTGCACTTCAACTTGATGTTTCAAATTTTCTTGTGCTAAATCCCTCTAGATCAAGGCAATTTGTAATTAGTGTTCGGATCCAGAGAACCCTTTTTGGGGGAGCTAGCTGTTTCCCACATGAAAATCGACATTTTCTCTCGTTTTGTCCTCGTGGGGAAACCAGCAAATGGGAACTTTAATGTGCTATCTATTTTTATTATTGCCAAATATTTCCAAGTTTTGTGTCATGAATTCATTGGTTTATTTTTTGTTGTTGTTTTGTTTTGTTTTTTTTGTTTTGTTTTTGTTTTTTCTATTTCACATTTACGCCACTGCTTTAGCCAGAATCTGTTGACATTACTAGGAAAACTCAACCATGTTTCCCTGATTTTTTTTTTTTTTTTTTTTTTTGCATGATCTTAAAGATTATTTCAATACTTTTCTGGATGGTGTTTCTTTGCCTCGACGTAGAAGTTGCCAAAACTATCTATATTAGATTTAGGTACTCCCCGGCTCTTGTTGGGTCTTTTCATGAAGCTGTTTGTTTTTTCTTTTTTTTTTTTTTACAAGGTAGTCACGACTTATCAAGGCCCGGAAGCCACTCGAGGATAAGGGTTATTGTGTGTACAGTACGTTAGTGTTGGAGATTTGATAAAGTGCCTTACTTGAGGAGGCGGTTCATCGGGAATTTGTTTACATTGGACTTGAAGACATTCAGGTTGTAGTCAGGTGGGAAACAGGCAACCGGTAGAGAGTTTACAGGGTTTACTAAATTTCTTTGGTCACTGCATATGTACAACACCTTGAAGAAATTTTCTGTGTCTTCCACCCATTGTATTGCTTAATTTGCTGATTAGAGCCCAAACTTCACAAATTTAGAAGAAAATATTCATTATATAAGCATCAAATATTCGATTCTTTCTTTTTTGACTGTTTTTCTCTTGAAGATTTTTTTCTGGTGTGTCTTTTGGCAATTTGTGGGTGTATTTAAAATAATATAAAATAAAACAAACTAAATTCTGATTGGTCAAAAAAAAAGGGTTAAATCCAAAATGACAGTTCCTAAAGATAAGACGCCGGAAGTGGATATGGGCTAGCTAAATTAAGTCGCTAAGCATTAAACAAAAAATAATAAACTTTTTTTTTTACATTTAAGAATTAAAAACAGATATATTACAGGAAACTTTATTTATAGAATTGTAAAAACTGTTTTTAATTATTTCCATATGAATATATTTTCAATATTTAAAAAAAAATTATAGAAATGTAAACGATGAAAGCTTAAATTACTTTTTTGAAATAAAATATTTTCATATGAATATATTTTGAATATCAAAATATTTATAGAAATGTAAAAAATAAAAAGTTTATTTTTGATATTGTTTCATAATAAAACAAGAAGTGTTTATATGTGGTTTCGTATTTCATTTCATGTTTAGTGACTTCCATTCTATATTTAGCTAAACCAAGTCCACTTCTAGGATATTAATTTTGGTAACTGAATTTTGGGATTTAACCCCCCCCCAAAAAAAAGGTTTTAGGTCAGACTATCATTAATCCAAAATATAATTGGTCTAAAAAAGAGAAAGCTGGGTAAGAAGGTAAAATCTTGTATCATATTCATTTTTTATGGTTCACTTTTGTTACTGGTTAGAGTTCGCTAGAACCTCTCAGAACCACAAGTAAAACTCAATCAAGTTTCATTGACTGAGTTTTGCATGGTTTTAAATATTCTTTAAATACGTTTCTAAGTGCTTATTTGTCTTGTCCTATAAGTTGCCCAAACAATACTAACGATCTGCATTTGATTTAGGTACTTTCAGGTTCTTGGTGGGTCTTCTCCTACAGTTGGGTGTTGTTAATTGTTCTTTGGTCATTGCATTCCCAACACACCTCGAAGGAATACTCTGTGTATTCAACCCATTGTATTGCTTAATTTTTGGATTAGAGCCATAGTTCACACGTGTAGAAGAAAATAACTTCTACATAAGCATCAAATATTCGACTCTTTCTTCCCTGGCTGTCTTGCTCTTGAAGATCTTTCTAAAGTCTATTTTGGAAATTTGTGGATGCATTTAAGCAATAAAACAAACTAAATTCTGATTGGCCAAAAATGATTCCAGGTCAGAATATCATTGGACCAAAAATATCATTGTTCCAAAAAATCATTGTTTCAAAAAATCATTGTTCCAAAAAATCATTGGTTTAAAAAATAATTGTTCCAAAAAATAATTGGTCCAAAAATATCATTGGTCCAAAAAATCATTGGTCCAAAAAATCATTGTTCCAAAAAATCATTGGTTTAAAAATATCATTGGTCCAAAAAATCATTGGCCCAAAAATCATTGTTTCAAAAAATCATTGTTCCAAAAAATCATTGGTTTAAAAAATCGTTGTTCCAAAAAATCATTGGTCCAAAAAATCATTGGTCTAAAAATATCATTGGTCCAAAAAATCATTGGTCCAAAAAATCATTGTTCCTAAAAAATCATTGTTCCAAAAAATCATTGTTTCAAAAAATCATTGTTCCAAAAAATCATTGGTCCAAAAATATCATTGGTCCAAAAAATCATTGGCCCAAAAAATCATTGTTCCAAAAAATCATTGTTCCAAAAAATCATTGGTCCAAAAAATCATCGGTCCAAAAATATCATCGGTCCAAAAATATAATCGGCCCAAAAAATCATTGGTTTAAAAAACACAACTTACCTTGAGCGAGCAGGACAATTCCTCCAATCACAATCATCAACAAGGCAAATATCTTGGCGATGGTTAAAAACGATTGCGCTTTCGTCACATATTTCATGTAGACGCAATTCAAAGCCACTACGGTTACTATATTAAATAAAGAAGAAAGAAAAGATAAAACAATGAATCAGATTTAATTTCTTTTTTGGGTGTAGAGGAGTTCATTTTAGAGTATACTTATCAAATCAAACAATGTGAAAAATGCTTCCCAGTAAATGCTACAAAAATATCAGAAATCAATTTTTTATCACTCTTTAATTGTCTTGGGGGGTCACCAATTCCAAATATGATATTATGTTTTTTTCTAGAATATTCTGTTTGTGAGGAATGAGTTAACACAAAGAGACAGAAAAAGCGTTCATATGAAAATGTGTTTTAAAAGCAAAACCTTACTTTCTGCCTGTCTTTCTGTCTGTCTCTCTCCCTCCTTCTCTCTCTCTCTCTCTCTCTCTCTCTATATATATATATATATATATATATACATATATATATATATGTATATATCGAGAGATAGAGATTGAAAGAGAGAGATATAAGTCTTGTGTGTGTGCGCGCGCGTGTCTGTGTGTGTGTGTGCGCGCGTGCCTGTGTGTGTGTGTGTGTGTGTGTGTGTGTGTGTGTGTGTGTGTGTGTGTGTGTGTGTGTGTGTGTGTGTGTGTGTGTGTGTGTGTGTGTGTGTGTGTGTGTGTGTGTGTGGAAAGAGAGGGAAAGAAATTAAGACTAAATAAATATTTTACTTACTTATAATCCAACCGGCGAGCAACTTTACTCCGGTTTCAGGGGGATTGCAGTTTATAAAAGCAGGTTTTAACAGATAAAATGCGGCTGTATGCGCCAGAAATGCCCAAAATGGTCCAGCTATAAGAATTAAGTAACCCCAAAGTATCAAAAATCCGGGAAGTGGACCAAAAGTTTTCAAAACATAAGCGTATGGTCCTCCCGCTTTGGGGAAAACTGTACCAAGTTCTGCGAAACAAAGCGCCTGTGTGAGATTTATAAGACCTCCTACGAGCCATATTATCAGAGAAGCCCCGACTGAGCCGGATACAACGAGAATGGCCGACGGGGACACAAAGATGGACACGTGACCAGTAACAGCTATTAAGATTGCGGCACAAGAAAAAAAACTGATTGATTTTTTTAGCGCGATGTTTTCGGTTTTCTTAGGGTCGTCTGAGGGAGACTGTGATGGAGTTTGCGTAGAAGTGACGGTGCTGACATCAGGTCTGACGGGGGATGTGTGGCCGTTTAAGGTCGGTTCCTCTGGTAAGAAGGTCGGGTTGGTGTAGACGTGTTTCAATTCCACGGGGTTTAACACGGTTTCTCTTCTATGCATGTTGAACTGCTTTCTGAAACGATTCTCACCTGAGAATAAAAGAGAAACGGAAAAGCAAGATTTATTTATCAAGAAAAAAACCTGCTATGTCAAAATAACAGAAGAATGTGACATTTACAGAGCAAATAAATCAAACATTAAAAAGACACAATTTTATAATATAACCAAAAGATGTACCCGGCGTTGCTCAGTATTAAAAGTAACGATTATTTTTTTTAATGAAGTTTTTAAAAAACGAAAAAAACTGAGACATGTGCATGCGAGTATTATATTTTTTCTAGACATTTAACTTCTTGTAAGTAAAAGAAATACTCGAGCTGAGATCGAAACCAAAACCTATAGACAATGAGTAAAGTACGATACCCATAAGACCAGCTTGACACGATAGTTTAAACGTTTTTCAAATCTACTCATTCTTAACATAATGTGAACGAATCGCGCATGCTTGAAACAGTTTATAAACAGATAAAAATCTGATTCCCCTCAAGTACCAATTTTTTCAATTTTTACCACTTAGCAGCCTTTTCCCCCGAATGAAAACCAATTAAAAGGTTTCCCACATGTCTGAATACCCTATATACCAAATTTCAATCTGTAGATCAAACATTCATTTAGTATATAGGTTGAGAAGTGTCCTCACACACATTTTCACTTTTATAGATATACTAGATGTGCCCGGTGTTGCCCGATAACGTTAAATTTCTTTTTTAAAAAAAATGAAGTCATAAAAACGGAAAGAAACTATTTTCTATACAGTCCATTTCTTGTAAGTAAAAAAATATTCAAGCTGAGATCGAAACCAGAACCTAAAGACAGCGAATCAAGTACGATAGCTTCAAAGAGCGTTTTAAAACCTTGTGAAAATGTCGACAAACAGATAAAAATCCAATCACCTATGTTTCAATTTTTTAATTTTGACCCCTTGACAGCCTTCTTGTTGTTGTTGTTTTTTGTTTTTTGTTGTTGTTTTTTTCAAGTATGTAGATCAAAAATTCGTTGAGAAGTGTGATTCTCATTTAGATAGATATATATATATATAGATAGATAGATAGATAGATAGATAGATAGATAGATAGATAAAACACAGAATAAAGCCTTTAAAAATGCCACCCGTGAAATGGTCAGGGAAATTCAACAACCTCTCTGCAATCAAACAATATCTAACGCATATAACTTTCGGTCAATTACTGACTTGTCCACCAAGTTTCAACTATGAATGTCCAACAGTCTTTGTTTTATAACTGCTTAATAATTTATTATCAGTATTGCTTCGTATTATTTCTGCTCATCTTGAGTCATATTCTGAGATTTATTTATGTAACTTCCAACCTTCTTCCAGTGTATCTGGAATCTTCATGGAATTTCGAACAGAATCCTTTGCTTCATCAACAGGATCGCATGTTCTCATTCTGTCAGCCATGGCCGGGTAGAAATCCTGAGTAATTCGCAAGTGTACTTTAAGTGTCGCCCGCACTGAGAATTGAACCTTCAATCTCTAGAAAAATGTAACTTCCAATTGAATTATACTTTATCCGGATCAAACTACAATTGCAACAAGTTCGACAAGATACGCCACCTGGAGAGGATCAGTTTACATCGATCGAAACGTTGTAACAATAACATTTAATACGAGAATAGTAGTCAAAATAATCTAAATAATACGAATTTTCAATCCCTCATCTAAAAAATTCAGAAACATTAAATTAAAGGATAAAAAAAAATAATGTACAAAGAAGAAGGGAAACCTGAGGTCTGCTGTCTACAGTCATTGTACCGACTAAGATAAGCAGTTGCACCTTCACCGCTATTAACAAATCATGTGTGGATTTTCGAACAATGGCAGTATCCATCACACACACACACACACATATTCCCCTCAAGTACCAATTTTTTAATTTATTCGAGCAAAGTTTTATATATATATATATATATATATATATATATATATATATATATATATATATATAACTTTGCTCGAATAAATTCAAGATGGTTGCGTGAAACTTTCTCTCATTGAATCAGATATAATTTAGTCTGGGAGGGCGAGAGGGGGTTTTCCGATGAATACTGCCTTTTACTAAGTGTTTTCAAGTCTTTCAACTCTCTATCTATCTATCTATCTATCTATCTATCTTATTCTATGTATATATTCTTTCCAACTCTCTTTTTATATATATATATATATATATATATATATATATATCTTCCTCCTTCTGTATATATTCTTCTCAACTCTTCTTCTCTCTCTCACTCTCTCTTTCTCTCTCTCTTTCTCTCTCTCGCTCTCTCTCTCTCTCTCTCTCTCTCTCTCTCTCTTACTATTTCGCTCGCTTTTGTCTCACACCGATTAATATTTCTCTTGCGTGTTTCTGCATCCGTGTGTTCGTTTTAACATGCTATCACAAAAACAAAAGAAAATTCATCTACCTATTTTTCATTCCGACTTTACTTACGTATTCACAGATTGTCGTGAAACAACATCTATAGGAGATGAGGATAACAGTCTGAAAATACATAAATCCATAAATTATTTTCTTTATTAATTAATGTACGGATATTTTTCTATAATGAAAAAAAAAGCAGTTTACCACACTAATTCCTTCTTTAAAAATGATATTTTTTGTAGGAGGTTCCATTTACACTGCAACGCGTGACCGGGTACCGCTAGTTTCATTTATTTGTGGCAAGTTGTAATACTTATTATTCTCTTATGAATTGTGTAATGACCACAATGCACTATATATCTAATCACCACAATGAAACACGTGTATGACTTTTATTGAATATATATATATATATATATATATATATATATATATATATATATATATATATATATTGGTGTTGGGACGATTAATCGGAATCGGGAATCGGAAAAATCGGAATTTTTCGGGGTATCGGAATCGGAATCGGGAAAATTTGAGTTTCATTTCCGATTCCAACTCGATTCTTCTTTTTTTTTCCTGGAAATTATAAAGAAACAAACACAGATTTATTTATTTATTTATTTATTTATTTATTTATCAGACGATTGTTTATTTCTGGGTCCAATTTAATTATTTAATTGGTAAATTATGACAAAGTAAATAATCAAGAGTTAACTTACTTTTAATTCTTTAGGAAACTTTTTAGAACCAAGGTGATAAAAGTTAAACGATACCCCGCAGAGTTCACAGTTAAATTAAATGGGTTACGCCGCTATTAAGAAATGTTATATTACATTTTCTTGCGCCACCATGGTGTCGTGTTGTTTGGAGTGGCCATCTTTGAAATTATCTTATGTTTTATTGCATTTTTATTGCAGTAAAAAACGCAGATAAAAAACTAACAATGAGTTTATGAAAATTCTTGGATAAAATACATAAAGAATTCATGTTTAGAAAATTATCAAATTATAAAAAATAAAAGTATATCTACAGTTAAAAGCACCCCATTAAGATTCTACTTTTTCAGGTGATTATATGTGTACACACTGAAACAGAAAACAAACAATTATTGTAGAATTTAGAGTGGGTTAAGTTGCACATATAAATTTGGCATCAAATGGTCCCCTTTTTCCATAGCGTTCTAATTTTTACAGTAGTTAACCAATTTTTTTACAACTAATCATTAGTTTGAAAGCCAATTAAAACAACTTGTACTCGCTTTATTTTTCGAATTACCACCCAAACTTATGGTTAGTACGACAAAAAAAATCAATTGTCACTGTCAATAATTTTCCCCACTCTTTATCTGTGCCAAAACCAAACTGTAAATTCCATGAACAAAGCTTCTTTCTTAGAAGTGCACGCCTGTGGAACTCTCTTCTGTTTGCCTGTTTCTCACCTGACTACAACCTGGATGTATTCAAGTCCAACATAAACAAATTCCTGATGAACCGCCTCCTTAAGTAAGACACTTTATCAAATCTCCAATATTAACGATTACTACGATACTATCCCATTGATTACTGTACACACAATAACCATTTTTCTGGGCCTTGATAAGTGGTGATTACCATGTAAAAAAAATTGAATATTGAGAAAGTATAAAAGAATCGGAATCGGTACTTGTATCGGAATCAGAAATTTAGAACAGAATTGGTAATTTTATCGGAATCGGGAAAAATCTTGGAATCGTCCCTTCACTGATGAATATATTGCTGAAATGATAGCAATTGACTTGCAACCTTTTTCTGTTGTAGAAGACCTTGATTTTATAAGACTATTGAAGCATATTTGTGTTGTGTTGCTGGTCGGGGGTTCATATTGTGGCACATAACGGGGACATATATAACGGGACTCACAACACACGAAGAGCGAAGGTGATGACAATTCTGATGGGAAGACATTTATAACGGCTGTGGTGATAATGAGGGAGACATTTAAATCGGACCGGGATGATTCTTCTCAGTCAATTAGCAAGAGCAGAAGTTTCGCAGCTGAAGAACAGATACTACACTTTGTTCTTAGCCAAAAGGCCGAGAAGGAGGAGATACATTATTGATGATGGAGAGCAGGACACATAATACTTGGAAGTTCGTTACAAAATGATGTTGGTTGTGAGGAATGATGACACGAGACAAACAATTACAAACATAGATGGTTCTTTTATTATTCAACGGTGATGACAGGAACTCAAGCCTTTTCGACACGGTCTACTCTCCTCCCTTCGCTTCTAAGGGGCTCTCCTCTCGATCTCTCCTGGTTCTCTCTCTCTGACTTTCATTCACCAACTTCCTCTAACTTCGAACTCTCGATCCGATACTGAGAAATCTCCTTTGTTTATGACGTCAGAAGTGTGTTCCCCAAACGTAACCAATTTTCACGTGGATTCACATATGTCTGTCCAAACACACTGTTGGCAAACAAAGAATCCTCAATTCTAATTGTTTAATATCTAACCTATTTTTAACAATACATTTTAACTCGCATTGTGCATTCATTTAACTGACATATTTGATATCCAGATTTAAAAAAGAATAGGCAATCGACTCTTTTTCCGACATAAATAATATTTAGTTATTCTAATAGAATTAACAATGGACTGAAATCCTAACATTCCAATTTCCATTATCTTTAACACTTGCCTACAGGGTTCGATTCTAGCCTTTTCCTAATATTATTTTCACTTATCTAGTATGTCTTCTTACTTACATGAGAAGGGGACAGCCCTTTCATGTAACATTTTTTCAAAATTATATACTTCCTTCTAGAGAGTGTATAAAAGAAAATACTGTGCATGATATATATATATATATATATATATATATATATATATATGTATATATATTTAACATATTTTATTAATTGTTTGCTCATATTATAAGCTCTATTTCCTATTTGGTTTTATCGAGCTTTTATATCTAACTGAGATAATTTTATAAATATTATTTTTTTAATATTTATAATTTACTTTAATTTTACCATTTTGGAACATTTTGGTAAATTCAATTATAATTTTCATTTTATATATATATATATATATATATATATATATATATATATATATATATATATATATATATATATATAAAGTTGAACATCTGTCTGTGTGTCTGGTCACGAATAGGCTCCTATATGGTTGACTATTATAGAAAACTGATTACATATAATGATAGAAGATGTATCGAGACACAGGAATGGGTATGTTTGATCTGGATGATTCATCAAAATTGTGGGGTCTGCGCACGCGCCTGGTCCACAAAGTATGGAAATAAAAAAATTCAAAATTAAAAAATAATACGTTTACAAGTGTTTTTGATATAGATGTACATAATAATACTTTGATAAGTATGTTTTAACTTAGATAGGGACGGTATTATAAGATTATGGAGTCTTCGTTCGCGCCTGGCTTCCATAGAATGGAAATAGGCACAAACTTTAATAAAGACTTTTTATATCTATCTGCGTAAGTATACTTTGATCATTATGTTTCATTTTGAAGAAATATGGTATAATAAAATTATGGGATGTTCGATCGCGCCTGACCTCCATAGAATGGAAATATGTCACAAAGTTTAACAAGGTTTTTTAATATAGATCCACAGAATATTGTGATAAGTGTTTCAATGTGAACAGGTATGGTATAATAAATTACGGGGGTTATCTATTTTATTTTTACTTTCATCATATTTCACTTTGGTTTTGATACCCCCAAATTCGAAGTTATCTCTTTACAACCCTTCCTTTTCATAACCTATCATACTTTCATACATCAGAGTCCATTTTCTGTTGGCTGTTTTTGAACCCAGTCAACGACAGGTACTTTTGCTAGTGTATATATATATATCTATATATATATATATATATATATATATATATATATATAAAATTTTAGTCATTCAATGAATTTAAAAATTTATGACGTGAAATGTTTGAGCTTCAGATCAAAGATGTTTACTATTCTACGTAAGACAAATAATGTATTAGAAACATTTTATCTCCTGATCCTATAGGATTTCGATATCTACCATTTCTTCAGAGGAGAAAATATTAGCAAATAATCATAATGGTTTACACCGTATTTGCTAAAGTCAGTGAGACATGGAACATCACAATCAAAAATTGATTGAGTAAACAAAAAAACAGAATTCGTCCATAATCTTGCTTATAGTAGAATTTTTAGTTTGTTTTATTTTGTTTATTTATATATATAAATTTTGATATTATAAACATTTCAACTTTTTGATATCATCAGTGTAGAGAGAATCATTCATGCCATTTGGTTGTTTTGAAATCTGGAATAAGCGTCAGAAATTACCCTTATTCCATGCATATATATATATATATATATATATATATATATATATATATATATATATATATATATATATATATATATATATATTCTGTTGCCGGGGTTCGAGTCTCTCGACTGGCGTTAATCGTGAAACCTCACACTGAGGATTCCCGAAAAGATGAAACACTAGTGTCCGTAGGTATTTAATAATTATTATAGAAAATAATGATGTCGGCCCCTTTAAGAAACGTGTTTCTTATGGTCGAACACTTTCACTTGTAACAAACTTAGTTCATATGCACAGATCGTCCTATAATGATTAGATCACTCTGACTGACGTTAAAAGCATTTAATAAGAATAAATGTTTAATTTCAACTGTATATCTTACGGTTGACGGTGGCCGAATGGATATGGTACTTGCTAATGAAACCAGCCATGACTTCTGTTGCCTGGGTTCGAGTTTCTCGACTGGCGCTAATCGTGACACCCTGCACTGATGATTCCTGAAAGGATGGAACACTATTGCCTGAAGGTATTTAATAATTATTATAGTAATTAATACGTGTGGGGGTGAGGGAGGCGTACAGGTGTAGTTGGCCATTATAACATTGTCTAACAGGAATGAAAATGCATCATATCTCCAGAGGGTTCAGCGAAAATTACATGAGTGTTCGTACATCCATACGTATCATGTTAACAATATACAATCCATTTAGAATAAACGTCCTGATAGTATGAATAATATAAAGAGAAATTATTCTCCTTTCTTTAAATTCATTTATTTACTTAAATTTGTAACTATTTCATTATTTTCAAAACAATAAAGTTTCTATACTTTTTACAGTAAGTATAATTGTCAGAAAAATATTCTTCTTACAAGAAGAAGAATTTTCAGAAAATATCTCAACTATTATATAAAGTCATTTTGTGAGTGTGAGTGTGTGTGTGTGTGTGTGTGAGTTCTTTCCTCATAGGTTCCGAAACGGTTGAGCTTATCTTTTGTAAATTTCACACACAGCTAATTCATATGTCTTATTATTAGTTATGTTTTGGACAGAAATTCATCCGATAAATATCAAAAATCTTTTAAAAATCCGATTTTTCAACTAGCTTTTCTCTCTTATAGACAAAAAAAAAAGAATCATTTTACAGAGAAATATTTTACGTTACACCGGTCAAGGGAGATAATAAATTTCTTTAAAAAAAAAAACAGATATATTGCCATCTGGAGATATAGCTTAGTGGTAGAGTATTTGACTAGTGATTTTTTATTTTAATTTGATTTTTTTCTTATTAATGAGTTCAATTTACAATAAAAGAAAAGGCACCATTTAAAATTGCCGCAAATCATTTCTTTGTCTGCATATTTTAAAACTAAACATTAATCAGAGATGGCTTTTCTAGGGCATTCATCGTCCAGCCCAAATATCAACTGACGTGATATTGTAAACAAATACAGACGGAATTTGATGAACGACATTATCATTATTATTTATTTATTTATTTGCGAATTGGTCTACTGGGCAAATTATTTCTCGTAATATGTAATAATCATAACAGAGGATTGATTCTATAATAATACATACGCAATCTGCATAAATTAAAATATCATGTTTAAGTGTATTGTACGACCGGGCAACGCCGGGTTGCCAGCTAGCTTTTCAAATAAAAAACGAATGTCAGTTTTTGAAATTTTTTCATTTAAAAGCGTACTGTTTTAGCCAACAAGACAAAATTTGATTTGGGAACAATTAATTTTAGAATTAGTAAGAATCAGAATTATTTACTTTAGCGACATCAGATTAATCACTAATTGCGGCAATCTTATTTTTTAAATGTGTGAGTGATTACGTACGTACGAATTGTAAATGTCTTAGTATATATATATATATATATATATATATATATATATATATATATATATATATATATATATATATATATATACATACACACATACAAGGGGCTTCCAAAAGTAATTCCTCCTATTCTTATTCCGCCTGGAATGATCAGAGGGGTGTGCAAATTTCATTGTTATTATGACTGAACTTATGCATTTATAACCTCAAAGTTTCATCTCTCTGTTACAGAGATTGACGGTGATTGACTCAATAAAAGCATCTACTGTCATGGATAGGCGTCAGAAGTACAGATGCGTCATTGAATTTCTGGCAAAAGTGCATTTAGAATGGTGGTGATTAGGTAGAAAAGTAAATTCTGCAGCACAAAAAGTTGCTCGTTTTGATGTTAACACACCCGTCGTCGTAGCTCTTCAATTTTTTTTGTTTTGTTTTTGTTAAAAAATTGGAGGCTTTATTTTTAGAACGTTTTTCGTGCGACAAAGCGCGCTACGGATGCCCATGCACAGCTACCGTTCAACGCTGGTAGAAATGCGTTGACACTGCTGGTGACTATGTAGAAAAAATAAATTCTGGGGCGTCTTTGTAGCTATTCAACTTTTTTAGTTAAAAAAAATAGGAGGCTTGACTTATTGCGTCTGGAGTGAGATATCTTCTAGAGCGATAGAATGATGCAACTACTTTTCTCAGTGGCTTTGGCAACAGATTTGATGTAACACTTCAATTTCAGATCAGGAGTGGATGTCAATCCCAGAAACTTGTTGAAGTGAGAGTCATTCATATCAAATGGCGGTAAATGGGGATCAGAGAGTTGGTTATGAAAAGAGAGGAATCTGGTTTTGGATGCAGCTGTGTAACATGATATTTATTCACATTACATTTAATTTCTTCATATTTTTGGGTTTTTTTTTTACTCGCCTTCACCCCAAACAAGGCATATTGCTACTTGGACGTAAGGGCTACTAATTGGGGCCATGCATAAGAACGATTAAGATGTTGATTTACATTTGAACTTCTGCATATCAGTACAGCCAGGATAGCAGGTAGCAAGAAGATAATTCCAAAGTCTATGGTCTATGTGTTTAAGGGAAGAAGCTATTTGAGTAGAAAAATTTCTGACATTTAGGGATCTCAACAGTGAAGGGGTGAGATTTTGTTGCTAAGCGGGTTTGTCGGGGATATGTACGTCGGGATGGGTACAAGTGCAACGAGTTCATCAGAGTATATTCCATTAAATTGTAAGTACAGTCGGAGCATTTTTATTGGTCCTGTCATCTTATCAGGCTTACCATTTCAAGGACTTGGACTACCTATAAAGCTTTGAACATTTGTTTTTTTTTTCATTTTACCTCAATTTAAATTCTCTCTTTTCTTTATTCTTTTTCTTATATATATTTTTTTTCGATTTTACTCCTTCTTATATGTTTTTCTCCGTTTCCTTCTTAAACTCCTCTTACTACTCCTAATTTTAGATATTTATTTCCGTCTGTTTCTCGACTCCCATAAAGCTGTTAGCCAGAGTCGCCAACAGACTATTATACTTCAATGGCTTTTTACAGGGCTTCTTGACGTGGGTCCTGTATGAGAGTGTCCTGTATATTGTCAGGTCGAGACAACGTGCATAGAGTGTAGCCTGGTGACTCAGGAGGAGTACTTTCTGATAAACAGATGGTAAAATATGATTAAATATCCGTTTATTTTGCATTAAATACTAATGTCTGTTCACCTTTGTCTGTGTATCGAATGGATATCATATTACTTAGTTTACTGCACCATATCATAAAAAGGGCCATACAAAATTTCGACCAAATTTCTAGAGTAAATGTAGTATTGCAATGATTAATCCTTATTTGTCCCTATTAATCCCTAACTGTACGTTGAACGGGTATTATAATCATTCGTTTGCTGCATCTTATCATGATAAAATTTCAGTTAAATCGGCCCAATAGTTTCCGAGGAAAGTGAGAGTAAATGTACTATTGTGGCGACTAATCCTTTTTAATTCTTAACTGTGCATCAAACGGATACCATAATACATGGTTCACTGTACCACATCACAACAAAGGTTCATATAAAATTTCAGCCAAATTCGTCCAGTAATTACGTAGAAACAGCAGAACGGACAGACAGACAGACAAATACAAATATAGATTAAGGTAAAAACAATTTTCAATTCCTACAAATCAGCATGATACTGATTTTTGGTTCGGTTTCTTGAAGTGGGACTCAATGTTGATTGTGGTGGGGAGGGTGTTTTAACATCTTCAAGGCGCACTAGGCGTTTCTCGGAAACGAATATTATGATTTTTTAAAATTAACTTTATAAATTTTTTATTGTTTTCATACTATAAATAATTATAGCCATGCAAACTGGTCATAATCAAAACGAACATTGGAATAATTAACAAAAATATATTATATAAATATGTTACAAAAACATACGTCGTGATACTGCGGCCATAACTGCCACGAATTGCTATCCAATAACATATTAGGTGTAACTATATTTATTGTTTTTGGATAAGTCTCCAATTCATGAAATGGCTATATCAGCTTCTCTCATAGCATAAATCAAATCAAATAAAAGTTGTATGTTTTATTTAAGGATGCCTGACGCGAATGCAAATCCAACGATATTTTTTTTTGTATCCGCTTTGATTAAAGATAAATATATCAATCAAAATAGTGCAAGTAACGTAGTTTAAAAATATATTTTTGCACGTCTATAAACAATATTTCTACAATTTCAGGAATTGGATTTATTGGAGTGTCGGTAGGAGTAGACAATGGGATCTATTTACGTAAATTTAGAAGGGATCTGTTTACGATATTTATCTCTCACATAGATGGAATAATGATAATATTTATACTCACATAGATGGAATCAAAACTGCTGTGCCGGTATATCCAATTCGAACGTCCGCTACTGCATGTATACACTCCAAATAATAACGTGTATAATTTATATGCATATATATATATATATATATATATATATATATATATATATATATATATATATATATATATATATTCAATATACTGACTGTATTTTGCGGTAACACAAGTTTTGCTGTTGCTAAAACGCAACTACTTTTGTTATGTAAGTATATTATTTTCTATTGCAGGTCAGTTAAATACGAGTCGCAAAAATGATATGACTGTTGTGTAGGTGAGAACATCTATTTATACGACAAACCGAATCGAATATATATGTGCGTGTGTGTGTGTTATAAAATAAAGGCGCGTGTAAATATCCTGTTGCAATAACGTCTACAGGGCGGATTTTCCTCATTGTTTTCAACCAATCGACAACCACTGCCCCGCCCATCACAATGGCGGTCAAAAATAAAACGACTGTATTTCCTTAATAGATAACAGTTTATCGCCGACAGATACGACAACACCAATGTCGTTTAGGGAAATTATATATAGTCTTATTTGTAGTATTCCAAATTATACTGGGTTTATATAATTCATATACCAATAAATTTTAAGCCAAAAAGAGATGACTTAAACTGTAAGCTACAAAATTATCATATTTCATAAATTGAGCATTCTTATACTGAAGTTATAGTTTATGTTAAAGCAGTATATATATATATATATATATATATATATATATATATATATATATATATATATATTTCTTGGAGATTCCGACGTTGTCCGGGATTAAATGATGATCTACGAACGTTTCACACTCCCATATTTTTATTGTTATCAAAATCGGTGAAATCAGTAATTTTCAGTAAAATCGATTGATTGCCTGCGTTACTTGCTGTATCCCTCATGTACCTCTTTTAGTTTATTTTTCTTCAATCTTGAAAAAGCCCTTGAAACAGTGGATGAAACGTTGTTATTTGGTCGTTTTTCTATTTTTAATATATATATATATATATATATATATATATATATATATATATATATATATATACTAGCAAAAGTACCCGTCGTTGACTGGGTTCAAAAATAGTCTACAGAAAATTAACTATTAAAGTATGATAGGTTATGAAAACGAAGGGTTGTAAAGAGATAGCTTCGAATTTGGGGGTATCAAAAACAAAGCAAAATATGATGAAAGTAAAAATAAAATAGATAACCCCCATAATTTATTATACCATACCTGTTCACATTGAAAGACTTATCACAATATTCTGTGGATCTATATTAAAAAACCTTGTTAAACTTTGTGGCCTATTTCCATTCTATAGAGGTCATGTGCGAACGAACACCCCATAATTTTATTATACCATATTTCTTCAAACTGAAACATAATTATCAAAGTATACTTACGCAAATAGATATGAAAAGGCTTTATAAAGGTTTGTGCCTATCTATTTCCATTCTATGGAGGCTAGGCGCGAACGCAGACCCCACAATTTTATTATAACATCCTTATTTAAGTTAAAACATACTTATACAAAGTATTATTGTGTACATCTATATCAAAAACACTTTTAAACGTTTTTTTTTTTAACTTTTAAATTTTTGTTTTCCATACTTTGTGGACCAGGCGCGAACGCAGAACCCACTCTTTTAATGAACCGCCGTTCTGCCAGATCAAACCTACTCATTCCTGTGTCTCGATACATCTTCTATCATTATATGTAATCAGTTTTTTTTTTTAAATAGTCAACCATATAGGAGCCTATTCGTGACCGCACACACAACACACACACACACACATTCAGATTTATATATTTAATATATATATATATATATACTAGATTACCCGTGACCCGGTGGGTCAATATATGTTATGGCTAGCTATGGAATAGTGAGTATACAGAATTAATGCATGAACGTGCAATAATTGAATGCACGTGCGCGCAAAAACAAACGTGGCGACCAGTGAAAACAATACGCAGTTTCGCACGCGTGCAAAAAAGCTGAATGCACGCGCGTACGAAATAAAACCTGGCGATCAGTGAAAACAATACGGATAATAAAAATTCTTAACATCATTTCCTTTAAGTTAAATGAAAAATACTTTATATAAGAGAGTTGCAGTCCGTTAAAAAGTTTAGAAAAAAACGAAACGAAAACATGCAAGGAAGGAGTGTGCATTGTACAGGTGAAGCTACGTTTTGTGTGTGTGTGTGTGTGTGTGTGTGTGTGTGTGTGTGTGTGTGTGTGTGTGTGTGTGTGTGTGTGTGTGTGTGTGTGTGTGTTAACAGCCTTAAAATATCAGGAAATAGGAATTAACTGAGTAAGTAATATTTAACGGTGAGACGTTTCCGAAGCAAATCTTTTAAAAATGATGAACTAAACGTCCCACACACACACACGTTTTGAAGTGTTTCTACATATTTTTAAAGCAAGAAGATTTGAGTTTAATAATTAGATAGATAGATAGATAGATAGATAGATAGATAGATAGATAGATAAAGAGAGAGAGGGCGAGAAAGAGAGAGAGAGCGAGAGAGAGAACGAGAGAGAGAGAGAGCGAGCGAGAGAGAGCTTTCAAAATAATCTACGAAAAAACCCTACGGGCCCTTTCACCAACAAACTATTCAGGAGTTAACATTTGTTCTATCAAAAGATGCAATAAAAAAAGCGAATTAAAACACAAAGCAAATACTCGGATATATAAGAAGACATGTTTTAATCGTTCCCATACCTCCTCTATCTTAATTATACATATATTTTATATTATTGTATATATATTTTATATTATTGTATATATATATATTATATTATTGTATATATTTTTTTATATTATTGTACATATATTTTATATTATTGTATATATATTTTATAAGAATTCCCATCTCCCAGTATTTGCTCTTGCGTGAAAATTTTATTCGTTTTTGTTTGTTTGTTTGCTTGTTTTTGTTTTTGTTTTGTTTTGTTTTGTTTTTTGTTTGTTTGTTTGTTTGTTTGTTTGTTTGTGTGTTTTTGTTTTGTTTTTTTTTGTTGTTGTTTTTTTTTTTGGGGGGGGGGGTTTCGCATCTTTCGCTACAGCAACGATTGATTTTATTGGTATAAGAGCCCCTGGGATTTTTTCGTATATTATTTGAAAAGCGTGTATAGTTTTTGTACTGGTAAATAGTTTTATATATATATATATATATATATATATATATATATATATATATATATATATATATATATATATATATATAGTCATCCACATACAGTACTGTTTCGCTGTTTCACAGCTCATCAGTGCGTCTAGACAAGCAACTACCTCAAGCCAGTATCGAATATATATATATATATATATATATACATACATATATATACATATATATATATATATATATATATACATACATATATATACATATATATATATATATATATATATATATATATATATATATATATATATATATTAAACATTTGAATAATCGTGGGCGCAAACAAAAACTAACTAAAATACACTTCAACAATATTTTTTCTCCTTAACTCTAATTCAATGTAAAAACAAAAAAAATCACAAATTAGACAAAACGTGGGTTAAATAAGGGTGGGGGTAGAGAAGAAATTCTAATACGTCTTTCGGCCGGCACTTTTCAAAATAATGTCGGCGTTTGTTTTGTTTTTGTTTTGTTTTTTTGCTTTTTTTGTTTTTGTTTTTTGTGTGTTTGTATGTTTGTTTGTTTATTTTTTTTGGGGGGGGTCTACCCACCCCTTATTTACCTCACTCCTTCCGCCTTTTATCTAATTAGTGTTTCTTTAAAAATATTTATTTAGAGTTAAGGATAAAAATATTTTTGAAGTGTATATTAGTTTGCGTTCATTATAACATTTTTTTTTCTTTATGTTGAAACTATATAAAAATTACAAAAATTATTAATAATGGCACTGCGCCCAATATTATTCAAATGTTTAATAAAATTATGTACCTATAAGAATATACATACATATATATATATATATATATATATATATATATATATATATATATATATATATATATGTATGTATATAATAGACCCCTTGCTAAAAAAAAAAAACACCTACATACACACATGTGTGACAGAATAAACCTTGGCTTGTACAACGACTAAAGGTCATGAATCGACGAAACACCAATGAAGGAGTTCATATTGAACGGATGCTGTAAGAACTGTCGTTGGAACGGTTAATCGGAATAGGGAATCAGAAAAATCGGAACTTTATGGGGTATTGGAATCGGAAAAGGATGTGCTTATTTTTTATCCAATGCCTAAAAGAAAAAACGATTCCTTTCTTTATCTTTTTTATTTGATTTTGTTTAAAACAATTCTGGTAATAATAATAATAAAATAATAAATCTTTATTGATGTTTAAACTACCAGTAAAACTTAAATCTATAGATCCCTTCCCAAAAGTGTGTTTTTTCGTTTGTGAAAATGTAAGCACATTTAACATATGCTTTTTTACAGTAATCGGGGAAAAGAATAACTATTTTATAGTAAAAAATTTACTGATGTATAAAAATTGTTATTTGTATTGGAATCGAGAATTTAGTACGGAATCGATAATTGTATCGGAATCAGAAAAAAAAAAATTGGAATTGTCCCATCACTAGTAAGAACGCAAAGTGATTTGAAATGATGATCAAAAGAAGTTGGGATTACTGAAAATCTGAAGAGACTTGTTGTCATTCAGATTTTTAATAAAGTTTTTAATAAAATGTCCATTTTATATATTCGTGTTACAATGTGACTCATAGAAAGTCGATTTCAATTATTTGTATTTATTTATTTTTTTATAAGAATTGTATTATTTGTATTATTTGGACTATGTTTGTCATTTTGAATATTATTCTTACAACGTTTCAGCCGATACAACCTTTGACCTTCATCAAGTGCGTCTCGTAGCACTCGGTCATCTTTATGTCGAACTCGGGTATCGGTACGAAATTTAGAACTGAAGGTTTTATTTCATCCATAGGAGTAGTTTGTTCTTGTTTGGTCAGCCATGGTCGGATAGATATTTTCTGTGTAGTAATGAGTAGGGCTATGACAAAAAATATTATTTTCATTATTTTGACTCTCGAGTATATATCAGTTAACATCTTATATGTTTTTTAGATAGAGTGATGTGGTTCTCGATTGACTGTGTCTAACCGTGTCGAATATATACTCGAGAGTCAAAAGAATATTATAATAATATTTTCTTGTCATAGCCCTAGTAATGACTAATTATTTCAATTGAATTGTTACTGTTGTCACATGCGAGGTAAATCTTACTAAAAAACGGAATAAGTAACTTACTATAATATGGTCGCTTTTCAAGTTCAATGTAATCAAATTCTTGTTGAGCCGCTTTCTTAAGTAATAAAATTCTGCCCAATAAACACAATTATTACCAGTTACCATAATGCTGTTTCACTGTCCACTTAAAATTCATTTCATTCGTATCGTCAAGTGGTCTTTGGGCTTTGATAAGGGGGTCACCTTAGTAACAAAAAAAGAACTTCAGAGGAAAATTCGTAACATAAAGTGTAAAAATTAAATGTCATTTATTCTTTCATTTAGTACAAACGTTTTCAGTAATCTTGTACAATATATTCTTTTCGTTACTTAAATTATGGGCGTTCTGAGATAATTTAAGTAATTAAAGATACCTTCCCAGAATGTGTACTGAGTACAAATATATTTATTCAAAAACAAACAAGTTTCAAATAAATTCCTAACAGCAAACTAACTTCAAACAAATAAAATCGATTTATCTAAGTTCCTATGACTTCTTTCAAAGTATTAGTTTTGATTAATCATACGAGGAGCGTCCCAAAATTAATTCCTAATTTTTATTCCGTCTGAATGGATCAGAGAGAACCGAAAATTGCATTGCTATGATGACTGAATTTACACATTTCATCTCTCTATTGCGGATATTGATGTTATGAAACTCTAATAAAGCATCCCCTGTCATGGACTTGCGTCAGGAGCAGAAATACTGCATGGAATTCTTGACAAAATTCATTGTGAATCGTGTTGATTATGTTGAAAAAATAATTTTTGGAGCAAAAACGTCGCTCGTTTTGATGGTACCACTTTTGTCTTCGTAACTATTCAACTTTTCGAAGTTAAAAAAATAGGACGCTTTCTTTTTTTTTTTTTTTTTTTTTTTTTTTTGCAATGACCCTCGTATGATAAAACACGCTCCGGACGTCCATGCACAGGCATTGTTCATCGCTTGCAAAAATGCAGTAAGAATGATGGTGACTATGTAGAGAAATAAATTCTGGAGCACAAAAGGTCGCTTGCTTTAATGGTACCACAAGTTAAAAATGTAGGCAACTTTACTTTGGAACTATCTTTGTAAATCAGTTCTTAAAGAAAAATATAAAGTGAGGTTTTATTCTTCGATATGTGATCAAGTATTTATCTTCGAAAGAAATTTAGAATTAAAAAAATAGGAAAATAAAGTTTTACTTATGTCTGTTTTCTAAATTCATTTTTAAACTATTTGAGAAAAATAGAAGCAGGAAAATTTTGAAAATGAATTTCAACGCGCAATTTAATTATTTCTAAAACTGGCTATACAGAGTTTGAAATTATTTCTTCGAAGTGAAAATACTCTCTCAGTAGTAGTTGTAGGTTTATTATTAATAGTATTAATTTACTATGCTTATTTATTCTGTAAGAAATAGAAAGAAAAGTTGTACAACCGGAAACAGGGTGGTAAGAAATTGATTATCTTTGTTAAGAAGGTGAGTTAAAGTGACACGGAAGTGATGTAGGAATAGAGAGTGTATGAAATAAAGGAAGGATGTAAAACAATCTATAGCGAAAGAGGAGAGTGATACACTGAAATTCACTGATAAATCGATACTTTTGTTTATGCTAATTATAAATATTGGATAATTAGATGTAAAAATAATTTTTTTCAAATATGTCTATATCGGAAATCAAGAACATTTTAACATGTATTTTGTACGATTAAATATTAAAAAAAAAAACCTTAGGCATAAACATGTTGATTAACTCAGAGCTATTATCATAATCAATAAGTACTGTATGACGTATTATTGACATATTTGGATTACTGTTCTGAAACGATACTACACCATAGGCGGGTTGAACCGGCTTCCTCCGAAGGAAGAAGTTTATGAGAGAAATTCGCAAGCGGTCCCCAGTCGCATGTATATCCACGTTAGGGTAGATGACGACGTTAGGTTTTTTTCCGGCGCTTGCAGGGAAGTATTAACGTCTTCCTATACACAGCGCCTGTTATCCTCAAATGGTCATCCATCTGGCACTGGCTGGACCCAATGTTCTTAAACTTCGAAAATCCAACGAGAACCGGTGTGTCGACGTGATTATGCCATATTTGAGCTGGCGAATCTTTGTTCCATCTGAAGGTTCTTGATAAGGTGCAAAAACATATCTGTAATTTGATTCGCCTTCGCCTTACTTCTACACATTTTCTCTCACAGAATAAATGTTGTTAGTCGCAGTCTTTTCTATAAATACTATTAAAGCATATTATTAAAACATTGTTTGATCTATTTACTGCTGCCTTTGTTTCAGCTCGTTTGACTCGTTTGTCTATTGGTCTTTACCAATTCGCTGGGTTTTTTTAATATACAGTTTCCTATTCCAGCAGCACTGCAAGCCTGTATAACCTTCTTCCTGCTGGCTGTTTTCGTCCTAACTATAATCTTGATCTTTTCAAGACAATAAGGATCTCCTTTGTTTGTGATAATCATCTTTCGTTCTTGTTAGCTCCTTACATTAAATGGCTTCATGTTTCATGCTTATTAAAAAGAAAAAAATACAAAACGAAACTTCATAAAATACACATATCTCACCTCCGCAAAAATGTTATTCATATTGAGGATTTTGAAGACTTTCATGAGCTGGCTACAAACTTTGGAAGATCGGTTTATAAATCTATAATTCTACATACTATTAAATATCTGAAAATCTTGCTGGCTTGTTTTGCTTGCTTTCACATTGAATGTTTTAGACAATGGGAGGGCTAATAAGACGAGTAAGGAGGGTTAGAATAAGTAGTAGTATCACCGGCTTAAGAGAATAATAATAATAATAATAATAATAATAATAATAATAATAATAATAATAATAATAATAAGTATATTTTCTGATGATGCCGAAAATGAGGTGGTAGTATAATGAGAATAGAGAAAATATTATTATTGTTATGATTAGTAGTATTATGCGTAGTAGTATTACAAATAGTGGTAACAGTAATAGCAACAGTATTAGTAGCATTAAAAGGGAAATAAAGAGGTGAACTAAATAAATGACGTAATAAAAGAAGAAAGGGGTTAGTAACAGCAACACATGTTTGACGATAAAGAACGAATGAAATAAATGGCGTGGAAGAGGAAATAAAGTTAGTAGTAGTAGTAGTAGTAGTAGTAGTAGTAGTAGTAGTACAAATGGTGATAACAGTAATAGCAACAGTAGAAAGCATTAAAAGGGAAATGAAGAGGTGAAATAAATAAATGACGTAAATAAAGAAGAAAGAGGTTAGTAACAGAAACACATGTTTGGCGATAAAGAGTGAATAAAATGGCGTGGTGGTGGTGGTGGTAGTAGTAGTAGTAGTAGTAGTAGTAGTAGTAGTAGTAGTAGTAGTAGTAGTAGTACAAATGGTGATAACAGTAATAGCAACAGTAGTAGTAGCATTAAAAGGGAAATGAAGAGGTGAAATAAAAAATGACGTAAATAAAGAAGAAAGAGGTTAGTAACAGAAACACATGTTTGGCGATAAAGAGTGAATAAAATGGCGTGGTGGTGGTGGTAGTAGTAGTAGTAGTAGTAGTAGTAGTAGTAGTAGTAGTAGTAGTAGTAGTAGTAGTAGTAGTAGTAGTTTATGCAGCGTCCGACAGGGAAAATAAGAGAGCGATGTAAAAGAAATGGTGTAGATAAAGACGAAAAGAAACCCTTTAAAAAAAACTGAGTAAAAGAGGACAAAGAGGAGAGAGATATGCACAATCACAATCAATGTGGGGTTCAACCGGTGATCGGTTTCGTAAGTAAATCAGTAAAAAATAACGGGTATGACAAGCCTTTTAGAACACAGAATACAAACTGATCTCATTGAATATTTAATTCATTTTTTTTTTTTTTTTTTGGTATTCGAAAGCGCACAAGCAATAAACATCGGTACTTATTTACGGAGGTGGTAATTGATTATGGGAATAAATTGCGTGGATATGTCAAGAATGTCAGTTTTATTTATTGTTCTAAAAATAACATTTATGTTTTTCTTGCTTGTAGAAGGTTACTGATCAAAAGAAACAAAGAGGAATTTCAGAGCAAGGCCAACATCAGGTAACTCGTTTTCTATTGTATTTTTGTTGCGCTTAAAAGAATGGCGAAAAAAAACACAGGTGTTTAAAAATGTAATGACATGTTTTTATTGCCGGTGAAAGAATGCGGTTTGGTGAAGGAGAACCCACGCACGGGAATTGACGGGATGGGATTTTTTTCGGACCCGACCACTAATCGATTATCGATCTCGATTTCGGTTTTGCTTATATAATAATTTGTGACACCCACGCATTTACCTATAAACGTCCATTCTGGAATTTCGCCTCGGTTGTTAATGTATCCACTCGCGTAAAGCGTTTATCTAACGACGGAGTATCTCTGTCTGTAGTTAAGCTTTTTGAATAGAATAACATCTGCAGGTGGGTTTAAATCAATCAACAATTATTTTATTTTCAACAATCGACCGTGCTTTTCTTTGCGGCTAGACGCGTCTGTGCCAAGCATATGACTGTCGTAAATAGAAGACCGTTTTACTAAGGTCATGTAAGCTGCTGATGTCACAGAATCAGAAACGACGGCAACAGGTAAGCGGTGGACGATTATTTCAAACGATTAGCCTTTTTGGTTTCAGTTCTCCAAAATCTTTCAGAGGGATTTATAAAACTGGTCCAAAAGTGACTGTATTTTCTTTTCCGAAAGAAGTAATTTTACATTTGTGCATGCGTAATTAAAAGGGGATTATTTTTTACTGTGAAATTTTATATTTGTTAAACGCCACTTTAATTTTAGGTTAAAAATGCACACAGATTTTTAAATAATTTTTAAATAAGTTTTATTACATTCTTTTACTTGATAATACAGCAAACTTTGTGTTCAATTATTTTTCTTTTAACTGTGTATTTTCTTATTCAAATGGTGTCTTTCCTGGTACATGCATTGACGGTTATGACTCACCATATATATCTCTCCTTCAAGGTATTCATGAATTCATTGTTGCTCAGCATTCATAACCTCATTCACGCTGTTTTCTCGAAAGTGTTCTTGATGTATTGTCACAGCTGTGATGTATTGTACAGACGGTAAGTTGCAGTTTCTTTCTGTCCGAGCAATGCCCATATTGGTCGACTATTCTGACCATTGTACCCAAAGGGATCTTCTGCCCAACACAACGAGATACGAAACCATGAACAAAAGTATTCCTAATTGCTTCCGTATTACTTCAGTCTCTTGATTTCCATGACCTCAAGTTAACTTGATCAGGGGGCTGATACTCTACCCTGCCAAGGCGTCTCCCACAAACTAGCAGAGGAAAGGATGCACTTAACTTTTCCTTTGACAATAGTGCTGTCCCGCCACCGTATACAGCGCCTAGTATTCTCAAATGGTCACCCATCTGGTATTAGCCAGGCTCATCGTTGCTTAACTTTGGTTATCTGGCGGGAATCGGTCTGTACACTGAGATTATGCCGTATATGTATATTAAGTTTGATGTGAATGATTTTCTTACAAGGATCTAAAACAATGTATTTTTGATCAGAAAGTTGAAAAATTAAAGTTTTCGGTTTTAGTTTTTTTAACTTGTTAAACATATAATTTTTACGTAAGATTTGTTAGGTCTGTTCTCATAATCTATTATGTTATAATAGTCGTATTTCTGCTTGTGTGTTTATTTGTTTGTTTACAATTTAATTAATATATACAAAACGTACACTGTTTCATAAATAGATTTGAATATTGGCCATTGTACTTCCGTAGTACACGTAAGTCAAGGTTCCAATGCAAACTGTTCTGTGTATCCCTAGGAGGTCCACCTTCCCAGGTCTTGCCCCCCCCCTCCCGACTTTCAGGAGGAGCAAGTTTATCGCTTGTTGTCTGAGGCGCTCTCACCGAGCAATACCAACGAGGTTACTCAAACTTATTTTTGCAGTGCCAGAGTGCTCCTACTCTTAGGAGTTGGTCGATTTTCCCACCTTCTGACCTTGAGTTACATCCTTTCGCGATGGGAGAGCGGGGAAAAACTGACCCTTATATACTTTTATTGCTGCGTGATTTCTATTCAAAATGAGTCAACATTCAAGAGATTATCTCATTTGTACATTAAAATATGTTTTTTTAATAATTAGTTCTAATTTTTTAATGAAAATTAGTAATAGAATTTCTTTAAGTATTTGATTTAGAAATATAAAGTTGATTTATTTATTTTTAATTGAATTTACATTTATTTTTAATTATTAGTATAACCAACATTAGCAGCATTTTAAATCGGAAGTAAATTTTCATTTAACCTATGAGTTATTTCCCTTTGAGCTATTAGATTTTATTTCCCTGTTTGAATTTCGTAGAAGATCACTATGTCTTATGCTTCAAAAAATACAAAATATGGTCAAATTTCAAGAAAATTGTAACGAATTATGACGTTTAGTGTATCTAAAATATTATGTGAGTAAAACTTTCGCCAGGCAATATGTGTGTGTGCGTGTTTTTTTTTATCTGGCCGGGTATGTATAACTAGTATGATGCTCATAGATTAGAGATATTGAGTTTTCAATAAACTTTCCAATTATATCCTCGATCGTAACTTTATGATGAGAGTTTTAATTTTTTTATTAATTGATTGGATTCCGTTAAAATTTCTTTTGTGTGCATATGTGTGTGTGTGTGTGTGTGTGTGTGTGTGTGTGTGTGTGTGTGTGTGTGTGTGTGCGTATAAATAGAATGTTCCAATTTATTTTTTTCTTTTTTGAAATAGTCGTTTTTTTTATAATAATAGGTAGAAATGAAGACACGAGAAATCTCATTCTAACATTTTAAAACACCTTTATTTGTTATCTTCGTTAGTAAGAATAAGGAAATGGATTAGTAGTGGAAAGTGTTCTAGTGTAGAAATGTAGATTAAAAATTAGACTGACTTGTTGAAGAAGACAGAGATCATGTATGTTTTTGTCTAAAGTTAGTTGTGGAAAAATGTGACATGAAAGATTAGAGACAGTTCTGTATGATGAGAAATAGAGATCATGTGTGTATCGCATTGAAGTCTGCGTGTGGAGATAGCCAGGTTGGCTTATTTGTATTCACGTCTTAGTCGAACCCCAAGACCGAAGGCCGTGTGATTTTTGTTCGAGTCTCAATTGAGAAGTTGGGTGTGGCAGGTCCGCTCCACGTGGAATTGTTGTCGGTCCAAGAAGAAAGAGAAAGAGAGTTGGTGTTGCCGGTTTAACCTTTTTAAACTCGGCAACGTGACTGAAGAATGGCTTCTGATTAGACAAGCAAAGAAGAAAGTGTATTCCAAAATCTCCAGCCGCGAGAATTCGACCCTGCTTGTGTTAGTTGCGATTTCGTCTGCTACAAATATTTTTTTTTAAAGTGATCTAAAAGCGTAAACACAATTCTTTTTTATTATTTTATGGCTGTTTTATTAAGGTCATGTAATCTTATGTCACAGAATAAAATGTTACAGCAACAGTAAAACAGTAACGGTTATACAGCAACGATTAAACAGCAGCGATTTAACAGCAACGATTAAGCAGCACTACTAACACTACTAACACCCGAAAGTATCCTGTACCTCTATAAGGCAACCATTCGCCCATGTATGGAGTATTGCTGTCATATTTGGGCTGGTGCATCACTACTAGTCTCTCGCTCCTTGACCAGGTTCAAAAGAGAGTCACAAATCTGATAGGCCCTGAACTAGCATCTAAGCTTCAGCCTCTGTCCCATTGACGAAACGTTGCATCCGTCTGTCTGTTCTACAAGTGTTTTAATGGTGAATGCTCTAACGAACTGCAAGCACTTGTGCCCCCACGACGTGAACACCCTCGACAAACCCGACAGGCTGCAAAATCCCACCCCCAAACTGTAGAGATTCCTAGATGTAAAAGACCTTTCTACTCCAGTAGTTTCTTCCCCAGAACCGCTAGACTTTGGAATTCCATTCCAGGTCTCTGCTTCCCCAACTCTATTGACGTGCAGAAGTTCATGTGCAACGTGAACCGACATCTTGCTGTCCAAATCCTTACATATTACCCCAGTAGTTGTTGCCCCTGATAGTAGCCCTCTACACCAAAGTGGCAATGTGTCTTGTTTGGGGTGGAAATGTAATAAAAAAGTAGCGTTAAACAGCAACGATTAAACAGCAACGGATAAACAACGTCTAAGGAACCTATATCTAAAATTGTCAAGTGCGTAGACCCAAAATTGTCGGAGGAATTTGATAGAGTTCTCAAAGGTCAATTCGTTGAACTTTGACCCCTTAATCGCCAAATTTCTGGCCCAAAACCGATCATATCGATTTTCCCAAATCTCAGTACCCGGTATATCAAATTTCGAGTCTGTAGACTAAAAATTGACAGAGTTATTACGTAAGGAAATGTACACAGACACACACACAGACACACAGATACGCACACAGACACGTGCACTTTTATATATATATATATATATATATATATATATATATATATATATATGCGCCTGTCATCCCTTTTTAAAAAGATGGAATCGTCCGATCGTCGATATGATTAAAGCAAACACGGCCAGGATATCCACAAAGCTTTAGAGTTATATAAATATGCATATAATCTAAGGGAAATAACTCTATTAAAACAACTGTTAAAATTGTTTCGTAAGAGAAAAAGAGTCGTATATGTAATATGCACGTAATCTAAGGGAAAAAAACTCTATTTAAAACTAAAACTACTTCCCTTATCTGTTAACTTAAGCAAATCAGATATTGCCATGGTATTAAAAAAAAACTACATTTTTTTATTAAACAAATAAGAAACAAACATTTTTGTTACAACTTAACGAAATAAGATTATTACACTTAGAACCCAATAACTACCAAAAGATCGCTCTTTAGTATGGCAGAGTGCGGTCGAAAATCAATGTTTCACTTTGGTTTAAGAGTAGAATGGAGCCATAATACTTGACTCTAAACTTCAATACACGAATCGTTTTATTCGTAAAATTGACAGATTCAAAATAATTTGTTAATTCAAACTGGCCACGATATATCGGCTATATTCATTAGTAATAAATTACAATGGTCAGTTTCTATTGTACCATTTTGAAATCCAAAAATGATTTTGAAGTTTTTAAATTAGAAAGTAAGTTTGGCTTGTGTTCAAGGTAAACAGCAAAAATTAAGTATTACAAAATTTTACAATATTCAATACAACATTATTTGCGTATTTTTTTCCTCAACCTAAACAAGTCATCTATGAGCGAGGAGTTCAGCAGTGAAATGTTTGTTCAAATTACATTTGAATTTCTGCATGTTGGTACAGTCGAGGAAACAAAGAGCAGTGGGATTTCCAAACGGTTCGAGGAAAGAAGCTATTAGAATAAAAAAAAATCTTCCGGTGTTCAGGAATCTCTATAGTGAAGGGGTGGGATTTTTCTGGTAGTCAGTTGGGTCGGGAGTATTTATCTTAGCGTGGTACAAGTCCAGTGAATTACTCGGAGCACATTCTGTGGAGATATTCGTAAAACAAACATAGGGATGCAAATGTTTATCAACCGTGTGAACCTATTAGGTTATAAATTCATTATTTTCCATTGCTTAAGCGGATGAGACTCCTGTTTGGTGCACCAGCCCAAATGTGGCAACACTAGTTTCTGCATGGGCTAATGATGGCTTTATAGATATTGATAAAGTGGAAGATCCTGAAACCCCCTGAGAATGAATTAGTCTATAAAAGACGCTAGAACGTAGTAACCAAGCGGGGAGTAAGTTTATTTTGGTACTACAGCATTCAAGATACGTTCGAGTGTCAACAGATATTTGTTATATTGTAACGTACATTGTACGATAAATTTGTTATAACTTCCTCTGTGTGTTGGGTTTCATTACATCTTATTAATTTATACTGTTTCTATTCACCCAGGAATATATATATATATATATATATATATATATATATATATATATATATATATATAGTCTTTGAAGTTTTTTTAACATATGAAACTACACAAAAAATTACTTTTTATCATTCGTTAAAAAAAAAAAAAAAAAAAAAAAACACTTAGTCAGTAAGTCATTTAATCACCTGCAATCACTGCATCAACTCTCTCGAATTTGCTATAATACCAATTTTTTTATATTTCAAGGGATCATCAGTTGTTTACCATGAAACACTGTTTCGGGGATTTAAATATATATATATATATACACACACACGCACACACAAATATATATATATATATATACATATTTGTATTTGTATATATATATATATATATATATATATATAGAGAGAGAGAGAGAGAGAGAGAGAGATTCAAAGAAGGTTAAAGAAGTATGGAAAGCTTTTTTAAGATTTGACCTATAAAGATATGCAAAGTTCAACAGATATGGTGGGGCTTAAATATAATAATAGCAATTATAAACAAGACAATATCTATTTGTTCCATTTTATGATAAACATTTTATAACTTACTCTGTGTGTTGAGTCTCATTATTTTTAATTCCTCTAGGGATATATCAGAGATATAATTTACTGACAGATGTAAGATATTTTCTAGCCCGGTAGAGGGAGCATACTTTATTTGCAGCAGACTTTGCAACATATTCTTTGTACTTACTCAAACTCATATTGCCTGAGAATGCTAGTTGATTAAGTCTGAATGTTAGACTCTTGGAAACGGTTCTATCGATCATGTCAGTAGGTGTTTCAAAAGGTTTCTTGTAGCTCTTTATGAGGAAGAGGTTCGTCTTGGTAGCATTAAATGTGATCATCCATGCTATTAGCCCCGTTCTACTACAGACTGAAGGTCGTTTTTTATAGATTCAACCATTATCCTGCATGCGATGTCATTCGTTTTAACTTGATGTTGGGAGAAGAGCCTGGTATCATCGGTAAATAACCCTATCTCGGCGCGATTATATTGGAGGTCGTTTATAAAAATTAGGAATAATAAAATATAGGTTCGAGTATCTATTCCTAAGGCCCACCCATATTATTTTTGTATGACTATAAAGAACTACCCATGTCTTTCTTTTAGCTGAAATATGATTATATTATATACTAGCAGGTCCCCGGCATTGCCCGGTCCTAAAATACGTATACGTATAAATATATTATATTCTAATTCATACAGAAACTGAAACATGTGTATGCAAGTATTATTTTTTTTCTAAACAGTTCACTTCTGAAGTAAAAAAAAAACAACAAAAAAAACTGAAGCTGAGATCGAAACAAAAATTTAAAAAATTAAGTACGATAACTATTAAACCAGGTTGACTCGATCTTTACAAAGTGTTTCTTAACGTAAAAAAGCTGTCATGTTTTACGGTCGCGCAGGCTCATTCGTGAAACTGTTGACGAACAGAAAATAATCCGATGACTCAAGTACAATTTTCTTCAATTTTGACCAATTAGCAGCCCATTTTCCGGATGAAAACCTATTAAAAAATTTTTCATATGACTGAATAAAAGAAAGGCCGTAAATGAAATAAAATACTATTATTCATGTAATTAAATTATATGCGTTTAATTTAGTAAAAATCAGATGCTATGAACGATTTAAACGTTTGTACGACGGTGAAGTGAGTCTGGAAATATTTAGATTGAAATGTTTTCAGCATGAGTTCAACTTCTACTGATTTTATTTACTCTCTTCCCACTCTGGAAATATGTAGCACAATGTCAGACACGGAAATCCAGCGCACTAAAACATTCTGGCTTTGTAAAAATAGCCTGGCCAACTTCATCGGTATTCCTCAGTAGAGGAGCCAGAGGTGACTGGCAATAAACTGACCAGTTTTCAAAGAGAGAATATAAAACATGGACGAATGTACACTTCTTGGAAATATCAGGATCATACCTCACCCGACAGAGCAAGGTCAACTGATATCACAATGATCCACCGTTCGTTGGACTGATTCTCGAGAACATATCCTCAATTGGTATGTATAATCAGTGAACGTTGTTATTTTGCTCTCCTATTAATATGAACAACAGTTACGTATGCTCTTGTACTTTCTCCCACAAATTGTTTTAGGTAGTGCATATTTTGCATGAAGATTGTGTACGTTGTTCGAACTGCTATGCGTCGTATTTTGTTGTGTTGACAATTTGTTAATACAATTTTTTTAAATATATTAATAATAAATAAATAATAACACTGATATTTAGTGTTCTTTCTTTATATCACGTAAATTTGCCCCCATCGTGATAGCGCCAAATCTTAGACCGTTTCTATTATTGAGATTTAAATATATTTTAACGCTCCGGCTGAAAAATATTTTATTTATTTTATTTGAATTCGAAAACAATTTTTATAAAAATATACAACTTTCTTTTTTATGAATATTTTTAATGAAAATAAAGTACTTAAAAAATATCAAATAAAAACACGACTCTCTCAAATTGTTCAGGTGTTATTTTATTTAATCAAGAAAATAAAAATAAAACGAAATTATTCGTGTGATTATTTTTATGATTGAGAACAATTTTTATTTTCAAAATGTCCGATTGGCCAAACCCAAATATTTGCCGATCGACTTAATCTGAAATATAAAAATGAAAATAAATGTTAGAAATCTGTCAATTATATGGGAAATTTAATATATAAACATATTCAATATAATACTACGGATATTTTATTAGTATCCGTTATGTATAAAACTACAACAATATTATATACAACCCAACAGCAATATTATATATAAACTTACAACAATATTATATATAAACCTACAACAATATTCTATATAATTCTACAACAATATTATATATAAACCAACAACAATATTATATATAAACCAACAACAATATTATGTATAAACAAAGAACAATATTATATATAAACCAACAATATTATATATAAATCAACAACAATATTATATATAAACCTATAACAAACTAATTCGTTTTAATCAGGTTATTAAAATATTATTATTAGACTGACAGGTGGCCCAACATTGCCCGATCATGATATACGTTCACATATAATATTTTAATTTATACAGATTTCGTATTTATTATTTCAGAGCCAATTCTCTATCCAATATTTAGTAATGATTTTAAAATCAAACAAAAAAATGACTTAGGTGTCATCAGCTAGAATCGAAACCAAAACATTTGGTGCTCCAGCCATAGTCGTTATTGTTTGGTCTATCGTCAGGCAGATAAGAAATAGTTAAAAATTAACCAACTTTAACATATTAATGTTTATTTGCGCATGTATATAAGAGCACTGTACGTCGACTTACGCCTGCCAAGTTCCAACTTTCTTCAATTTTGACTTCTTAGCAGCTATTTATACCGGCTAATACACACACGCATATATATGTGTGTGTGTGTGTGTGTGTATTTCATTTCATATATATATATATATGTGCGTGTGTGTATTAGCCGGTAAAAATAGCCGTTAAGAAGTAAAAATTGAAGAAAATTGTAACTTGGTACGTGTAAGTCGACGTAAAGTGCTCTTATATATTTATATACACACATATCTGTGTGTGGGTGTGTGTGTATGTGTGTGTGTGTGTGTGTGTGTGTGTGTGTGTGTGTGTGTGTGTACGGACTTAGCTTTCTTGTATAAGCAATATCGCTTGAAGAGGTCTCTAGTTATTTTTAACTGGCTAACCGAAACATGCTTATGAATGTGTAGCGACATATAATTCTTAAGTTTTTTTTTTTTTTATACAAAGGCATCACCACATTATCAAGGCCCAGAGGCCACTCAAGGATAAGGGTTAAAGAGTGTACAGTAGAAATTGGTCAATATAGTAATCATTAGTAATGAAAATTTGGTAAATTTAATAACCTATATGGAACGGCTCATCAAGAACCTATTCACTCTAGACCTGAACACAACCATATTGTAGTCAGCCGGAAAGCAGGAAAACGGAAGACAATTCCACAGGCGTGCAGTTCTAAGAAAGAAGCTTTGTTCATGGAATCTACGTTTAGGTTTAGGCACAGATAAAGAGTGGGGGAAAATAAAATTATATCTTTCCCTACTTCAGTATTAAGCACGCTTGTATTAACCCCGTTAAAACTTGATTGGTTGCTTCACCTCTGGAAAATAGTAAACTGGAATTATATATATATATATATATATATATATATATATATATATATATATATATATATATATATATATATATATCGCAGTTGTTGCAAAGTCGATTTATTCTAAAACCTATATTTAATATTCAGGTTTCTGATTAATACTTTTTTGTTTCTTTCATCATTCAAAGTAAACAAAAATAATTGAAAACCTCAAATAAGTAATTCTATGAAAAATAAGTTCTGACTGAATAAAAAATATTTCTAAATCGATTCATCTTATCTAATAATAATAATAATAATAATAATAATAATAATAATAATAATAATAATAATAATAATAATAATAATTTCTTTTACCATGAAAATTTTTCTAGAATTTCTGAAAAAAAACGTTCATTTTCGTTTTAGTTTTTATTATATCGAGATTTCGTTTAAAGAATTCGTTTGTTATGACATTTAAACACTGATTCGAATATAGGGAGTCAGAAATAAAGCCCATATAGGCACTCATTCGAAGAAATGTTACCTACAACAGACATTCGCACAACAGCACCAAATATTCCAATTCGTAAAGAAGAATTAAATTAAATTAGATTAAATAATAATAATAATAATAATAATAATAATAATAATAATAATAATAATAATAATAATATCACGAAAAGATTTTTCTAATTAAAGCCATGATATTTCAGCATATGAAATAATTGTTATTAGGAAGACAACGTTACCAAGAGATTCATTTGTGTATAAGTATTTAGGACGCTAAACTTAATTTAATATAACAAGTGACGATAATTGCAGAAAAACTGTAATCTTTATTAAACAAAACATTCGAGGAATTCAATGAAAAAAAAGAAGCGTTTTTTTGTTGTTTTTTTTTAACAAAAAATTACTTTTTCTTAACTACTTTATTTAATGTACCCAATTTTATAACATTAATAGCAAAAATTATTTTTAAAATTAAAAAAAAAAGAATGTTAACATTTTTCTTATAATTCGTCTGCAATTAGCGTCGCATTTTCCTTCTTTTTTGTAATGTTATTTTTGTTACTTATATTACATTTAATAATGTTATTTTTTTTACTTATATTACGTTAAATAATGTTATTTTTTGTTCTGAATATACATTAAATAATGTTATTTTTTGTTCTGAATATACATTAAATAATGTTATTTTTTCTTATGAATATTACATTAAATATTGTTATTTTTTGTATGAATATTACATTAAATAATGTTATTTTTTGTTATGAATATTACATTAAATAATGTTATTTTTGTTATGAATATTACATTAAATAATTTTGTATCTTGTTATGAATATTACATTAAATAAGGTTGTATCTTTGTATGAATATTACATTAAATAATGTTATTTTTTGTTATGAATATTACATTAAATAATGTTATTTTTTGTTATGAATATTACATTAAATACTATTATTTTTGTTATGAATATTACGTTAAATACTGTTATTTTTTGTTATGAATATTACATTAAATACTGTTATTTTTTGTTATGAATATTACATTAAATAATGTTATTTTTTGTTATGAATATTACATTAAATACTATTATTTTTTGTTATGAATATTACGTTAAATACTGTTATTTTTTGTTATGAATATTACATTAAATAATGTTATTTTTTGTTATGAATATTACATTAAATAATGTTATTTTTTGTTATGAATATTACATTAAATACTATTATTTTTGTTATGAATATTACGTTAAATACTGTTATTTTTTGTTATGAATATTACATTAAATACTGTTATTTTTTGTTATGAATATTACATTAAATAATGTTATTTTTGTTATGAATATTACATTAAATACTATTATTTTTGTTATGAATATTACGTTAAATACTGTTATTTTTTGTTATGAATATTACATTAAATACTGTTATTTTTTGTTATGAATATTACATTAAATACTGTTATTTTTGTTATGAATATTACATTAAATACTATTATTTTTGTTATGAATATTACGTTAAATACTGTTATTTTTTGTTATGAATATTACATTAAATACTGTTATTTTTTGTTATGAATATTACATTAAATAATGTTATTTTTGTTATGAATATTACGTTAAATAATTTTGTATCTTGTTATGAATATTACATTAAATAATGTTATTTTTTGTTATGAATATTACATTAAATACTGTTATTTTTTGTTATTAATATTACATTAAATAATGTAGTCGAAAAAATTATTTTTACTTTAATTCCTCGAACATTTCCTACAATTCTTCTGCAATTATCGTCGCTTGTTACATTAAATAAAATTTTAGTGTATCGAAAAATAAACGAATCTATAAATAAGACAGAGTTGTCTCCGTTAGAGCAATAAGTTAATATGCCGAATTGCCAAAAAAAAACAAATAAAAATAAATTGCACAATACAAAAGCAATAATTCCTCCAAACTCTAAACAGTTACCTTCGTACAAAATTACATAACAATACAAAAACTACATATTATTATTAATGTTATAAAAATACAAATCACTAGCATTAATTACAGGGGAATAATACAAGGGAAATAACTCTGTGGCATAAAATACAATCGTTAGCATTTAATATAAGGGGAAAACTCAACAAAAACCTCTAAAGAGTCTGGTAACGACAAACAAAATACGTAGCTTTTGTTACATCATTTATTTGGGGAAAAATACTAAAAATTGTATTAAATATGAGCAAAAGATAAAACAACAGAAAATATTTAATTTGGAAATCTAAGTGACCAGCACAATCCAATGCCGGCGCTGCTGTTTTAGAGGCGGGTAATCAAAGGTAGATAACTCTCATTTACTAAGACAAAAAACATTTTGAAATGAATAGTTTAGAACACTAAATAATCACTTGAACAATGAAACAATTTGGAGTAAAAAAAAAAAGTCCTCCTCTCCAGAAGAGGATACAAAAATAATGATATATCTGAACAATACTATTTTAACAAACTAAAAATGAAACAATTTTAAAGTATAAAAATAATTTAACTTGTTAATTAACACACACAAAACTGATAGTAACTAACCTGCTTTGCCAATTTCTATGACTAATTTCATTCAGCACTGTTATTATTAATTAATTATTGTCATTAATTTTTTTATATTAAGTAGATTTCCATATAAAAATGATCATAAAAACTATTGTGTTTCAATTTTATATAATTTCTGGTAAATAAAATCATTTTTTTATTAAATTAAAACAATATCTGTATAAAAACAGTTCTTTTTATAGGCACGGCACCGCCAAAAATGGCCGCGTAATCAAGTTGTTGTTTTTTAAAACGAAATTACATTTATTAAAATCCATTATTTCTGAGTAACTCTTTTTTCCCCAGAAAGATAAACCCCTGAATTTTATCATATAGAAAACAGAGCAATGTAAAACGTTTTCTACTATTTTTAATTAAATTTTAAATGTTAAATTTTCCCAAAAAGTTAACAATTGACATTTTTTGTCTTGCACAAAAAACGTACATAAATATTTAAAAAAAAAAAAAAGGGTTTTGAAATAATTAATTTATTTATTTATTGTCTAACTAAATTTAGGATGATTTTCTAAGAGAATATGCAAAAATATTATAATATAAGTACCTGGATTTCAAATAATTCCACTTATTCATATAGGCAACCAGTTATTTCGCGTCGATCTAGAGTCTAGATCGACACTGTTTACGTTTGCAATTTCATAAAAAGCAAACTATGGAAGACCAAACAGGCCAAAAAACTTATTTTTCAGTGACGAAAATTTCAATGTATTATTAAGCTGAGGCTGGCCAGTACCAGATGGGTGACCATTTGTATGAGTTTGGTTTTAATGTGTATGTGTGTGGGGGCCAGGCTCCCAAAATGGGGGGGGCAATTTAAAGCAGAATAAAAAAAATTATGTCAGCGCGTTTGGTCCACCGTAGTCGAAAGGCAGCAAACGTTTTCAAACGGGATCGAAAAAAAATGATGCTATTTTTAACACAAAGGGCACAATATTTATCGATTTTTTTGTATCGATTCTTCAAAGCATGCCCTGTTTAATAATGGTCATGCATTATTCGGCTCGCTAAAAAAATTGTTAATTTATTTATCAAAGATATTAAAATGGCTGTTTTCGTATAAATATTTAAAAAAAATTTGTTTTGTTTTGCTTAACTTAAATTAATTATTTTACTTAACATATTCACCGAATTTCACACTTCAAAACTCAAAAGCGGGATAATAAAACACAATCGAAGTTCTGATATTCAGACGTCAAAATAAGGTATGCAAACAATTTTTTTTAATCTATAATTCTGTCCCTTACAACAACACAATATGTTGTGTTCAGTTTCAGATGATTATTTTAAGAATATTTGTTCCCACTTCAAAACAAGGGGGGGTTGTAAGCAAAAATATATATATATAAATATCGTTTATGAAAAATAAGTACACTGTTATAAAGTTCATTCTTCTCTTAATAATCGCTGAAAATTTCGTATTGATCGGATAATTACCTGATTTTTGGTAGATTTTTAAAAAGACGGTCCGTCAAAAAGTACTGACCTGCCCCCCCACCTCAGTTTTGGCGGTGCCTATCTTTTTAAATAGGCAAACATTTATCATTGGCTAATCGAAAACAACTTGTTCATTGTTGGCTATTCGAACAAGCAACTACTTTTTTATTGGTCAATTAGATTGTATATCTTGTCGCTATTGGCTATGTAATAAGCGTCTCAAATTATTTTTTCTCAGTCAATGGGACTTATCTCTCTTAAATAATCTGCCTCTAAAAAAGCAGCACCCTAATGCCTAGCGTTTGTGTACAACGAAGATATCTGATGAAAAAGAAATTCCACCTAAAGCTAATTGATAAGTGTGACCAAATTGCTTAACAGGCATATTTCCATCGGGAAAGAATATACGTCTTTATTTATACTACTACATCCGTATTTGGAGAGAAGACAGTCGTAAGGGATGTTGGAAAAGAAAGTAGAAGAGTTACTGGCTCCGTAGACGGTTTCGTATTCTTTAAGTTGATTTTGTTTTTTCGCCGTTGTTTCGTACGTGTAAAAAACAAAGGGAGGTAGCTCTAATAAAGCTTGATGGAGATTATCTTCCTTTTACCGTTGAAATTTTAAGTGATGTTGTACAATTTTTGTATTTTCTTTATTATTAGAGGTTCTCATATACTTCTAATCTCTATGTTCAGTTTGCTACATAATTGTTCTTTTTTAGTATATGTGTCGCTTCTTCAACTCTCCGTCCCTGTCAATTATTTTGACCTTGTTCAATAAAGGGAAGTGTGTTCCGTTTTCTGTTTTTCTTTTCTTATCGTACTCCTGGGCAACGGCAACTTGCTTTGCTATTAAAAAATAATATGTCATTTTAATAACATATTTATAACTGGCAAATAGGATACTTTACTTTTGAAACGACTCTGGTAAGGATATCATTTTTTTTTTACTGTAAATTCGAATTTCAATTGTGTCCTATAATAAAGAAACGCCTTTCTTTAATTTTGTTTTTGTTTTGTTTTGTTTTTTAATATTAGCTTCGGTATAGTTCATTCTGGCATTCTGTATTGCAATATTAAAAATCGCTATCATTAGCGATTCTTTTCCTCTGTTCAAATGTCCAATCATGGATGATGGAACAAGAGCACACTACCCCCGTGAAGTAAATAAAAGGTTCCGCTCGAAAATCCGTCCAAATTCCCTAGTTCGACAGAAACATTCCCGAGTTCGACAAGATTCGCTTGAAGAAAGTCGGGGGTTACATCGACCGAAACGCTGCGAAAATCAAACTTAGAGATGAGAACAGTAGTCCGAAGTATCCAAATAATATGAATCACCAATCCTCATCTGAAAAATCGAGAACTTTTTTTACTCAATATTCTACTCCATCTTTTTTTTTAATTTTGAGTCATTTTACCTTTTTAAGCACAACATGTAAGAACATCAAAGTGTTTTCTACTTGAAATCCGAATTTCAGTTGGGACTTATAGTAAAGAAGCATTCAAAAGATTACAAACCTTGCTCTTTTATGGATACAAATCATTGATATTCTTGATGTCAGTTGGTCCAAGTGCTGTCAACCCATTGTACCAAGGTGTCATGATTGAGGTTGTGGTTTGGTCATGTGATAAACCCAATGCGTGGCCAGCTTCATGCAAGCCGGTTGAATGAAGCTTCAAGCCATTGCCTGTTTTATATCGGTAAGTTTCATCGTCGTCGAAATGTATGTCACCCGCAAATTCGTGCAGTGAAGGGTAGAATGCGTGCGCAATAACTCCTCCTGAAATAGAGAAATGTATCAATTATTACACTATAAATCTTGCATGAAGCAACGTTAATTTTTGTATCATTTATATATATATATATATATATATATATATATATATATATATATATATATATATATATATATATATATATATACTAGCAAAAGTACCCGTCGTTGACTGGGTACAGTAAATGGACTCTGATTTATGAAAGTATGATAGGTTATAAAAAGGAAGGGTTGTAAAAAGATAGCTTCGAATTTGGGGGTATCAAAACCAAAGCAAAATATGATGAAAGTAAAAATAAAATAGATAAACCCCATAATTTATTATACTATACCTGTTTACACTGAAACATTATCACAATATTCTGTGGATCTATATTAAAAAAGCCATGTTAAACTTTGTGGCATATTTCCATCCTATGGACGTCAGGTGCGGACGAACACCCCATAATTTTATTATGCCATATTTCTTCAAACTGAAACATAATTATCAAAGTATACTTACGCAGATAGATATGAAAAAGTCTTTATTAAAGTTTGTGCCTATTTCCATTCTATGGAGGCCAGGCGCGAATGCAGATCCCACAATTTTATTATACCATCCCTATTTAAGTTAAAACATACTTATCAAAGTATTCTTATGTGCATCTATATCAAAAACCGAATAAAACCGAATCTTTAAAAGGAGATTTATTGGGATTATGCAAAGCTCAACAAACTGCTCTGGAGCTTATATATATAGAATAAATTTATATATATAAAATAAGAAAACGATAATATAAAAATATATATTAATGCATATAGATTTCTTCGATTATTCAATAAGTATGATACATAAATTAAGGGTGTAGGATGAGTAAAACTCTTTATATCATGTTATTTCGAAACCTAATTCTTTTCATCAGAAGAGGAGAAAAGGCATTAGGTAACATAATAGACGTCACATCCTTATCATGTTAACTAGCACCTTCTCTCCTTTTCTGATGAGAAGGATTAGGCTTTGAAATGCTATGGTATAAATAGTTTTGCTTTTCCTACACCCCTAATTGATATATCATCCTTATTGACTGAACGAATAAATCTATCTGAGGTACTCTTGCATAATTTGACCCGAATTGTCGGGAATTCCCGTCAAGCGTGAATCGGGCGAGACCGGCAATCATCGGTTTAAGCTGAGCGTTTTAACAGACGCAGACTAATTTAAAAACAAATAAACCGGGAAACAATACGAATAATAATAAATAACAAAGATCTACTTTAAAGGACTGAAAATATTGGTATTCATTTTATTTTTATATTTTTGAAAAATATTTATCAACAAAAAGTTTTTTTCTTCAAGAATAACGTTTTTCGGGGGGGGCTTCCACAGAAATTTGTATATATATATATATATATACATATATATATGTGTGTGTGTGTGTGTGTGTGTGTGTGTGTGTGTGTGTATACTTTAGACACATTTAAGAAAATAAGATCAGCTAAGATGGTGACTGATGTCAGAAATCAAATTATGTCGTCCGATCGACTAAAAGAATACAATTTTACATAAACACATCACATTAGTTGTATTGATTTGAACATTCTTTAACAGAGAATTCGATCATAAGAAAATATCTAACATAGCGCGGCTGCCCGGGTGCAAGTGCATTCGAAATGGCGTTACGGGTAAAAGAAAAAAGAAATACAGAATTTTCACTTTAAAAAGGTTAACTTGCAGCCCTGGATAAGAGTATGAAAGTTACCCCATTTTGATGTAGCCTCGTTTTCGATTATCATTATAATAATTTATGACCACTGCCTGACGTGCAATGGTTATTCTTATTAAATCATTTTGGTTATAATATATATTGGTATGGGAGTGTATCTTTAAAGCTCTTTAGAAGTTTGCGACATACTCCCATTATATATATCCGGCGTGAACCCAGACTCCACAATATTGTTGTATGATCTTTGGACAGAACAGCTATAACTTTTATATTGGCAAACATATTTTATATTAATAAATTAGGCACAAGGTCATGAAAACTGCGTTAAGCGAGATTTCGTTTCACATCCCTTGTTTGTCTTACTCTGTCTAATCTGCTTTTTGCTAGAATAATTGTAGTCACCCAAATACCACATTTACACCAGATAACGGTAACATGAAATATCGCTAATCGTTTAAAAATTAATTCTAACGACATCAAATAAAAGATGTATGTTTTTTTTTTAATTGCGTCTTTGGATGATCCCATATTTAAAAAAAAAAAGGGGGGGTGAACGGTGATAACGTGCGTAGCAACGTGAAATTAACGTATTACCATATAGATAATACTCAGAAAAGGCTATTAATAACATACCAGGTCCATCAAAATCATAGGGGCAAGGGTCGTGTTTTTTGGTCCCAAACGAAATTTCCATCGTAACGTCGCCCGATGTTTCTGTAAAGGTTAATTTCGAAGAAGCAGCCCAGACTGAAAGTGAACCGCCAATCGCATTTCTGTAAAAAAAAAAAAAAAAAAAAAAAACACAAGTTTAATTCAAATCACAGATAAACACGGACATATTTTTATGAAGATGTTTTTTTTTAATCTTTCAATCTTATGTTTAAAATGCAAAATATGACAAAATGTTTCAATATATTTACCGTGCATCACTTTCAGTCATGTCATCTGTGAAACTTATATATTTGTACGTGAGGTCTGTCTTGTTCCATCCAGCTAAAAAAAGCAACGAGATATGAAGAGTAAGTTCATAATACACACACACACACACACACACACACACACACACACACACACACACACACACATATATATATATATATATATATATATATATATATATATATATATAGAGAGAGAGAGAGAGAGAGAGAGAGGGAAGAGGGGAGGTCAGCCAATTCATTATTCTTTCGCCCCCCCCCCACATTTCGGTGTCTTTAACCTTTCCTCCCCTCTATTTTGCTGATGAGGAGACTATGTTTTTAAAGGACAAAACTTTTGTCAAATTATTGCCATTACTTATTGTCAATTTGAATAAAATGAACATCGTTTCTGAAACCCATGGGCCGATCGGTAGAACTGCTGACTGTCAACGCGATGGTTCTAGGTTCCATTCTCGGCTTGGGAGAGGTGCAAGTCTAGGTGCTCTGATGAGTTGTTATACAACGAAACAGGACTGTATGTTGATGACTACAAATATATGTATATATATATATATATATATATATATACTAGTAAACCTGCTCGTAAGGTTTGTTTAAATATATTATTTTAATTCATGTTAATAACGTATTTATTATTCTAGATTACGTATTTAATAGAGGATAATTTTATTATAATATATGTAGTAGTAAAATCAAAACTATATATATATATGTACATATATATATATATATGTATATATATATATATATATATTTTATTTCTACCCTTATTGAAATAGAATTGTATTTATTATTATTATTGTTATAGTTATTGTTATTATTATTATTGTTATTATTGTTATTATTGTTATTATTATTATTATTATTATTGCTGTTGTTATTATTATTATTATTATCTATTTTTTATTTTTATTATTATTATTATTATTATTATTATTATTTTATTTTTATTATTATTATTGTTATTATTATTAGTAGTATTTATTATTATTATAATTTTTATTTTTATTATTATTATAATTATTATTATTTATTATTATTATTATTATTATTATCTATTTTGTATTTTTATTATTATTATTATTTTATTTTTATTTTTATTATTATTATTGTTATTATTATTATTATTATTTCTTATTATTATAATTTTTATTATTATTATTATTATCATTATTATTTATTATTATTATTATTATCTATTTTTTATTTTTATTATTATTATTATTTTATTTTTATTATTATTATTATTATTATTGTTATTATGATTATTATTATTATTATTATTATTTATTATTATTATAATTTTTATTTTTATTATTATTATTATAATTATTATTATTTATTATTATTATTATTATCTATTTTGTATTTTTATTATTATTATTATTATTTTATTTTTATTATTATTATTATTATTATTATTATTATTGTTATTATTATTATTATAATCATTTATTATTATTATAATTTTTATTATTATTATTATTATTATTTTATTCTTATTATTTTATTATTATTATTATTATTATTATTATTATTATTATTATTAATATTATTATTTTTTTATTATTATTATTATTATTATTATTAATATTATTATTTTTTTATTATTATTATTATTATTATTATTATTATTATTATTAATGTTATTATTATTAAAAATCTATATTTCATTTTATACTTAACTCTGATATCCATGGTTATATCGATTTTACTCTTACTTAATGGATCGTTACTTACTTCCATGTTATTTCCATGTTATTTACATACTTATCACTTTATATATTATATTTTATCTTTTATTTTGGTATTCCGATAATTAATTTTTTTTTTTTATTGGTATATTCCAACCGATTTTCTACTTAATAATTAACTTTTATTACTTCTCAAATATTATTCACTTTTATTAACTGACTCTGCTTTTTACTATCCTATTTTCTAAACAAAATTCATTTTATTTTTCCTGTCCTTATTTACCTATATATTTCATCTGTTTATATTTTTCCAATCATTAAGCTTATTCTCTTAATTTTATTGTAATTATTTTTTTTTATTATTAATTTTTGCTGTTTTCTAGCACTTTTTATCATTACTGGTATTTTTACTCTTTAATTTTAATTTTAAATTTTAATTTTATTTTTACTCTTTAATTTTAATTTTAAATTTTATTGTAGTAAATATTACTTATTATAAGCAAGACTGAGGAAAATGTGACTGATAATCTATGCATAATTATTTTTCATGTCTTATTAATTGAAATAGATATATTTTTATATGTGCATATATGTACGCACATGTATATTTGTGTGTATATGCGTCTGTTAGTGTATAAATGCGTACGTGCATGTGTGTGTATATGCTTATATGTAAGTTCTATATATATAGGGTGACCCAAAAAAACGGTCCCCAACTCTAATTAGGCCGCGTTTCTTAGTGTTTTTTTCCGAATGAAATGAAACTTTGATCATAACTAATTTATTACATTCAAAACATCACATCAAAACATTAGGGTCTTTGGCCTTTTTTTCTTCGTTGACTGTAAAATTCTCCGAAAAAAAATTGAATGTCCTCTGTTTTTTTGTTTTTTTTTTTAATTTTTTGGTTCACTATGTGTGTGTGTGTGTGTGTGTGTGTGTGTGTGTGTGTGTGTGTGTGTGTGTGTGTGTCTCCACCTCCTCTCCTTCTCTTTTTAATATATATTTCGTTCAGAACAGATTTACAGAAGGACGGAGGGAAAACATTCAATGGACGTTTTAAACAAAAAGTTACATAAATAAGAGGGTAGAGTCGGCCGAATAGGTTTCGCCCTAACTTTTCAAATCCAAATCGAAAGGTTTTCTTCTTCTTTTTTTTTTCTTTTTTTGTATAGGGAAACGAATTTAAACGGGAGAACGATTAAAATAAAATCAAACTATCGGAAAGAAAAAATGGGGGAACGACTAAAATAAATCTGTCGTTATGATTATTATACAGTGGAGAGGAAACACCTTAGAGACTAATCACGTCCAGACCCAAAAGACAATCCCTTTACTTACAGACGGAAGGTTTCTTTAAACGGATGTGAATATTCTCAAAGACCTTTAGATGAAATAATGAATGAGCGTGACTTAGAATAGAAAATGAGTCACTGCTAAAATTCATTGCATATCGCGGATTTTTAAGCAAATAGTCCGTTATAGCAGAATTATACGTATTAGTCGAAATATCCGTTGGTCGGTAGATTCCATTCCTGATTTTGCTGGGTACATGTTGTTGGGCGCGACCATCTAACCTAAGGGTCGTTCTGTAAACGTAGTTGGCATTGTAGCTACATTTAAATTGATAAATGACATTATTCATATGATGGGGGGGCGGAACGTCTTTTCGAGAGGATGGCACTAATGGTTTTGTCGAAAACACTACACGTACATTGCAGGCAAAATAGCAATGTTCAACAGCTGAGTTAATCTGTTTGCCGAATTTTTCACTTATTGTCTCTAACCAAGGTAAACGAATGTAAATTGGACATTTGGCCGCCATCTTAGGTTTTATTTAAGAAAATTGTTTATTTTCCTTTTTATAACGGAGTTAATTACATCAAGAGGATACCCATTAATTAACAAAATATTGGCGATCGGTTTTAGCTCTTCAAAATTTACATTCGTTTACCTTGGTTAGGGTAATAAGTGATAATCTCAGTAATATTTCATCGCTACCTGTAGCTTTTGCCGACGGCGTCGCTACTCTCTAAACGATCTTCTGCCTAACAGCCAAAACTGACTGACTGTCCCCAGCTTCTCTGTTAGTCTCTCTCTCTCTCTCTCTCTCTCTCTCTCTCTCTCTCTCTCTCTCTCTCTCTCTCTCTCTCTCTCCTCGTTCATAGTCTGTCTGTCTGTCTGTCTGTCTGTCTCTGTCTCTGTCTCTATCTCTCTCTCTTTCTCTCCCTTTCCACTCTTTTCGTCTCTTCCACTCGATCACCGGTCTCCTTTTTTTTTTCTTTTTTTTTACACAGTGGTCACCACTTATCCAGGCCCGGAAGCCACTCAGGGATAAGGGTTATTGCAAGAACATTACGTTAGTGTGGAGATTTGATGAAGTGTTTATTTAAGGGGGCGGTTCATTAGTAATTTGTTAACGTTGGACTTGAACACATCCAAGTTGTAGTCAGGTGGGAAGCAGGCAGATGGAACAGAGTTCTACAGGCGTGCAGTTCTAAGAAAGAAGCTTTGCTCATGGAATCCACGTTTTGATTTAGGCACAGATAAAGGGTGGGGGAAATTTTTCACAGTGGATTCGGCTAGACAGGTGCTTTTCGTGAAAGATTGGCGAGGGGGGGGGTGACCAGAGATTGGAGTTCAGACAAAGCACCTGCTATGGAAATAACGATAAAGCAAGGATAGGCTCGCAACGTCTCTTCTGTGGGAGAGAGGTTGCAGAGTAGAGAAAATGGCATCCCCCACTAAGTCACGAAGTCTATTTTGTATTCTGTCAAGGCAGGATAGGCTGTTTTTAGCAGCTCCTGCCCGGATATGGCACCAGTATTCCATCCTTGGACGTACTTGGCTTTTATATAGATAGAGAATTGCATCAGTAGTCAGATATCTTCTGGAGCGGTAGAAGGATCCCACCATCTTTCCAGCGACCTTGGCAACAGACTTGTTGTACGTGTTCCATTTCAGATCAGGAGTAAAGGTCAACCCCAGAAGCTTGTCAACACACGGGGCCTCTCCCAGACGAGAGCCATCCATTCCAGTTGATGCCAGATGGGGATCAGAGCGTTGATGATGTAAGGATAGGAGTTTGGTTTTAGACGCATTAAAGGTAACCAGCTACGTCTTCCCCCACTGAACCACGCGCTCGAGATCAGAGGAGAGAGAATCAGAGAGAAATTTGTCATTTACATCCTTTGATGTGTTGCCATAGATGGTTGTGTCATCAGCATAGATGTCAACGAATGATTTAAGTATGTGTTTAGGGAGGTCATTGATGTAGATCAGGAAGAAAGTTTGGCCCAGGATGGACCTCTGAGGGACTCAAGCATTTATACTGTAGGCCTCTGATTTTTGTCCATCGACCACTACTCTTATGAGCCTATCGGAGAGAAATGATTTAATGATTGAGAAAACATTTCCAGTTATACCGTAGCATGAAATCTTGTGAAGTAGACCCTTATGCCATACCTTGTCGAAGGCTTTTGATATGTCAAGAGCAATTGCCCTAGAAAGGAAGCCTTTGTCAAGAGATTCACTAATCCTGTGAGATATAATCGTCAGCACATCTGCGGTAGATCTTGCAGAGCAGAAACCATAGTGGGTGTCACAAAGAAGGTTATTTCTGCTGAGGTGGTTGACTATTTCTCTATTTAATATGGATTCCAGCAACTTACTCATAACACACAGGAGACTTATTGGTCTGTACTGAGAGGGAGATGACTTATCACCTGAATTCTTAACTACAAGGCAAACTGATGAGGTCTTCCAGGGAGTTGGAAAGCACTTCTCCTTAAGGCAGCGCTTAAACAGTTTCGTAAGTATGGGAGCAAGTTCTAGTTAAAGCTTTTTTTAACACTATAATTGGAATGCCGTCAGGGCCAGTTGCTTTACTGGAATCTAGGTTCTTTATTAGCTTGGCGACCTCATGCACGGATATTTGTATGTTACCTAGCGTGTTCTGTGTTATAGGAGGAAATATGGGGAGTTGATGGCCTTCGTCGCATAGGGTAGAATTAGCTGCAAAGTTATGGCAAATAGTTTGGCCTTGTCTGATGCTGACGAGATGACCTCTGGTCCATTGATAATGGTTAGGATAGAACGCACACTTCTGTTCAGGATCCTATTTGTTATTTGCCAAAATCGGTGGGAACCAAGCCGCTGATCAGTTACCTTGGATTTAACAGACTGGGCATATAGCTCTCTTGCATTTTTTATTACTCTTTTACAGTGGTTGCTGGCAGTCCTGAAAGCATCTATTACGTTGGTAGCTATGGAAAAAGTGATTTCTGTGCGCGATAGCAGCAGCACATTCTGGGGAGAACCATGGCTGGCTGTTAGGTTTTTGTTAGAATTTTTTGGATTGTATGAATCGATCTATACCTACAATCAACCATTCGGTCAGATCTGATACTATAGAGGACACTTCCTTTTTAAACATGGAGTGCAGAGGTAAATCAGATATGAATGTACGGAAGCTATCCCAGTCAGCCATAGAGTATCGGTATACAGTACGGTAGAGGGGTACGTAAGTGGACTTATTACATTTGGTTTTAATCTTAACTGATACAACTGAGTGGTCGGAGGATCCTAGAGGTTATTTTGCACACAAAATGAATAAGAATAATAAAAAAAGGTTGATATATTCTCCCCCGGTTTGAAATTTCAATAAAGAACTTATTAACTATTTTTAATAATACATAACAATATATACATTACACAAATCCACCCCTAACAACGCAACCATGCGTAGAAATGATTAACAAGATGTTAGTTTACATTACATTTAAACTTCTGCATATCAGTACAGCCAGGAAAGCAGCTAGCATGAAAAGAATTCCAAACTAACTGTTCGCGGGGAGAAACTATTAAAATAGAAACCTTTCTGGCATTTAAGGACCTCAACAGTGAAGGCGTGAAGTTTTGTTGCTAAGCAAATTCGTTGGGGATATGTACGTCGAGGGGCACAAGTGCAACGAGTTCATCAGAGCACATTCCATTACAATATTCATCAAACAGGCACAGATATGCAACATTGCGGTGCTGGAACATGGGTTAGGCCTTAGTTGACAAAGTGGGGCCTATTAGATTGGAAACTCTTTTTTGGACCCTTTTAGATTTAAAATTGTTTTCTTGTCTAAAAGGCGAAGGCTAGTGGTAGATGTACCAGCGTAGATATGGCAACAATACGTCATGTATGAGCGAATCGTGGCCTTGTAGAGGTACAGGATACTCTCAGGTGTGAGTAGTTTTCTAGCCCGATAGAGAGAATCTACCTTCATTGCAGCAGCCTTAGCATGTCCTCAATATATTTGTTCCAGTTCATATTGTCCGTGAATGTTAGGCCGATGAAATTGGAGGAAGAATTAACAGGTAATATAATTTATTATGGGTTCAGTGGTTGGAGAGGCGTCTTGTAATTGTTAAAGAAGAGCAGCTTAGTTTTGCTAGCATTAATGTTACCACCCATCTGCGGCCCCATTCCTCTATGGTCTGGAGGTCATTTTTTAACGATTGTCAGTTCAGTATCTTGTATATATATATATATATATATATATATATATATATATATATATATATATACATACATACATATATATATACATATATATATATATTTAATATATATATAATATATATATTTAGTCTATATAATATATATATTTAATACATATATATATTTAATAAATTTTTAATATATATATTTAATATATATATATTTAATATATATATATATATATTTAATATATGTATATTTAATATATATATTGTATCATAACAAGAGAACAGATACTACACCTCCCTTTAAATTGAGCGTTAAAAGATACATAGTGCAATAATAAAAAAGTTATAGCATTGTTTCGGAACAAAATATGATATTTAATGCTATTTAAAAGATTTTACTGGCTTACAATTTGCTGGTTTCTCTACGTCAATATCTTTCATTGCACAACGAGGCTTTAACATGAGTTCTCGGGTTGCTTCATCTGCTTCTCCAGTAATTTCCAGACCAGCAAAATCCTGAAATAACCTTAAAAAGAAAACAAGAAATAGTTATGATTGATTTATTTCGATAGTGTACAAGTGAGAATCAATATAGAAAGATATGTTGGAAAACTCTCCTTATAAAAAAAACCAGCTCAACAAAAGAGGATCCATTAAGAATGGACTATTTTTAGTATTTGAAAGCACTGATCTAACATACAGAGATCCATTGTTTCTATTCCTTTTTTATTTTCTACCTAATGCGTGTTAAGGCATCTGTTCTAAAATATATGTTACATTCAACATCTCTACCACTGTATGATTGATAATATTAATAGATTTTAGATTTTCTGCTTTTAACGCCACCGTGAACCAGTATATCGGTAAAAGCGGGCGCCATTTTGTATGTTGCTTATCGTGGATAATATACACTTTTTGAACATCCTATTCTTACAAAAAAAGAATATATTCTCCGGGTCGATTTTTCATAAAGTTCGGACGCTCTAGCGTATTCTCTTTATTCAAAATTATTCAAGGGGCATAACTCGGATATAGTAAAGGGAGATAACTGATTCTAATTCTCTGTTGACAATACTGGTTTAATATTTTTATACTGGGATGGCATTAAGGAGAGCAGGTTAAAGATATAGGTTATTTGGATCATCCGTAATTATACAAGTTTTTAAGGGTATTTAAATCGTTCAAATAACTTACATAATGGCATCTGACTTGCGTTCAGCATAATCAATTGAAAGTTCGTTCACATTATTGCTCAAGTAACCGTATCTACGGAGATATTCCTGTAAGAAAAAACACACACACAATTCAGATTAAAATATCACTGTTTATTAGGGAAAAATACAAAAACCAGTGTGAGACAAAAATAGATACCGGTTTTGGATAAAACCTTTACTTATTTAAATTAGAACGAAGTAATAATTATTATACAGCTAGCAGAGTGACCCGACATTGTCCGGGATTGAATGATGATCAAGAAATGTTTCACAATCATATATTTTTATTGTCATCGAAATCGAAATGAGAGAAATCGCCCATTTTTCAATCAAATCAATTCACTGCCTGCTCGAGTTGGGGACACATCACAGTGCACCGGAAAGAAAGCTTAGCATGGCTCTCGCAGTGACTTAGTTCACAATACATTGTAGTTTACGTTGCACTGTAGAGAACCTATTAGTTTTTTTAATAAAATCAAATTTAAAAACCTCGTTTCTGTTCAACTCTAATGGGAAAATAGTGAAACTCTCAAAATAAAAATACTCAGATCAACATTTAAATCGTATGAAGTTGGTGTTTTCTATTTGTACAGAAAGTGTGAATAAGTGAAATAAAGTTTCTGAAGTCTAGACATTGTTTTTATTTCGTAATCCATTACAATGATATTTAAAGCTTTATTATGACAGACTAATATGGATGGTGACAGACCAATAGAGTACGCATCTAAAAGAACCAGAAAATACTCCTTTGATATGCTTATCAATCTTTGTCACCACCCTCCCCCTATTCAATGACCCAAACATTAAAACACTCATTAGTATCTAACTCTACTCCTGTAGAAAGGTGGTTAAACTCCCAGAATATAAAGAAAATCTACTCACGTCAACATTTAACTCGTATGAACTTGGTGTTATTTCCTGTTCAGCGCTGCCAGGAGTTACATATTGAGATGCGGGATTTGCAGCCACCACGGACCAAGTAAGAAGAACCACAAACAACGTCAACATTTTTCCTTTGTTCCCAGTGCGTTCCAAGAGTGTTTCTTCAATGGAATGATGTCTTGTTACCAAATCTCGCTTCTATTTATATACAGAGTTTTGAATAGACATTCCTGTAGCAGCTGGACATTCAAAAGATAATGGCGTCATATCTTCATTTAATCATTTTCATTTTTTCATCAAAAAATGATTTCAACTCATTAAAAGGAAAATTCAGATTTTCAAACTGATTAAAAACTTCAAACTGATAAAAGTTTCATATAAACGAGTTTAGCCATTTTCCTTTTAAGCGTCTTTCTATTTAAATTGAGAACATTTTATTACTAATTTTATCTTGATGACTTTAATTGACAATATCGATTAGTTGTATTTTACATTTTAACTTTTGTTGACTCTCTGTAATTGTAAATTAAAATTGAAAGTAAACTTAGTTTAATATGCTTTCATTTCATAATTATACGAGCATATATGTCATACATTTTATGATTATATATATAAATACACACACACACACACACACACACACACACACACATATATATATATATAAATAACAATCTTGAAGTTGAAAACAAAAAATTTTCAAATTTTCAAAAAACGTTTTAAACCTTAAGGGAGGTATACAAAATTTTAATCATTCGACAAGGAGTACAAATAAAACAAGAAAACATTATTCCATGGAGTTTCGTAGAATGCAATACTTCTCATCATTAGGGAAGAGGTCCGCAAAATAAATTTTGCAGGTTAATGCATTAGAAGAAACAAATAATATGAAGTCTATCTTAATTGCATAAAAAGTCATTTAACAGTTTATAGGGATTCAATTTGAATGGTACATCAAGAAACAGGAAAAATGGAGAAAAAGGATACGGTAAAAGTCCAATTAGAAATATGGTAAATTCCATAACAGGAAAAATCCGAGGTACATCTATTAAAAATGCATCATTTTTTGCAGGTTTTTCGACAGCACGGATAAAATTCAAATCCGCACGATTTACTTGTTCCAATTCAAACTAAACCGAAAAGCTGCCGAGACAGCTCGTGATATCAATGATGCGTTTGGCCCAGGAACCACTAACGAACGCGTAGCATAACGGTGGTTAAAGAAATTTCGCAATCGTAACGAGAGCCTCGAAGATGAGGATGGTCGAGGCCGGCCGACTGCGGTTGATAACGAACATTTGAAAGCTTAATTGAAGCCGATCCTCGCGAAACCACACAAGAAGTTGTTGTTGAACTCGAGGTCGACCACTCAACAGTCGTTCGCCATGTGAAACAAATAGAGAAAATGTTGGATAAATAGGTGCCACATGAATTGAACAATAATTTTTAAAAAATCATCATTTTGAGGTGTCTTCTACGCTCCTTCTGCGAAAGAAAAACGGACTATTTCTCAAGTGGATTGTGACGTGTGATTATTGGTGGATTCTCTGCGACAACCGGCGACGTTCGGCACAATGGTTAGATGCCAGAGAAGCTCCACAACACTTCCCGAAGCCGAAATTTCACCAAAAACGGTTATGGTAGCATCCCTCACAACTTCTTGAATCCGGTGAAACAATTACGGCGGATAAGTACTGCTGACAAATTGACGAAATGCACCAGAAGCTCCAACGTATGAGATTGGTCAATGTGAACAGACCAATTCTTCTCCATGACAACGCTCGTCCGCATGTTGCTCAATTGACTCGGCAGAAGCGGAACGAATTGGGCTACGAGACCCTATTACCTCATCCGCCATATTCACCGGACCTCTCGTCCACCGATTATCATTTTTTCAAGCATCTAAACAATTTCCTTCAATGCTTCAAAAGCCGATATGATGCCGAATCGGACTTCAATGACTTCATCGCTTCCAGAAATCTGGATTTCTATGCTAATGGGATAAATAAATTTCTTTTTCGTTGGCAAAAATGTGTCCATTCTAATGGTTTTTATTTGGATTAATAGTTTGGACAATGTAAAAACATTGTTGATTAACTGTCCGCATAGCGGCAGCCGCATAACACAACAGTTAGAAGTTTTGACTGTCGTTTGGGCGATCGGGTTTCGATCCTGGCTTGAGGTAGTTCTTGTCTAGCCGCACTGATAAGATGAAACAACGAAACAGGATATATATATATATATATATATATATATATATATATATATATATATATAGTAAAGTTGGTAATTATTAAAAGCCTGAAGAGAGTGCTCAATACTACTGCAGAGCAGATATGTGTTTTATTTTTTTATTACCATTTCATCTGTTCAGTTACGTATGTTTCGAATGATGGACCATGTTTACAGTCCAGCAGCCTCGTCAAACCTTACAGAAGTGGTTTAATTTTGATTTTGTATCGTTCGTCAGATTTTGTGAGTAAGTCATTTGATGACTTGCAATCACTGTATCAACTTGGTCTCACGAATTAACTATAGTACTAATGGTAATTAAAGGGATCATCAGTTGCTTACCATTAAACACTGTTTCAGAGATATAAAAAACAAACAGTATATTAAATCATGGCTCCCCAGCCGTGTTGATTAAACACCACCTCCCTTTATCTTTAGAAGAAAACATGTTACAGATATTAGATCTATTCTAAATTAATTTGGCTAACCTATTCATGTTATAGAAATGAATTCCTTACCTAAACATACCATAATTATTTATCTATACACAACTAAACTTTGTGCATTTTGTTATTTTTTACTAGCAAGCCGCCCGGAATTGCCTGATCGTAAAATACGCTTTAATATGATATTTTGATAAATGCAGGTTTCGTATTTTTTATTATATTATATTGGACCTAATATATAGTAAGGGTTTTTTTTTTTTAAAAAAAAGGCTTGTGTGGCACCACTGAAAATCAAAACTAAAACGTTTAGCTTACAATTTACATTTTCCCTTGATGTTAATGATTAGATATGAAGACATGTTTACTGCAAGGCTAAAAATTAAAACATGAAGCAATATCTATTACGTCAGGCATGCATATTCGTAATGCCATCGTTCGACCTTCACCTGGTAAATTTCATTTTTTATTTTTCACACTTTTGCACAGATTTTCCCGGTTAAAACCCAAATAAAAGTTTCGCATGGGTTCGAATACCGTATATATTATGTTTCATGTCTGTAGACTAAAAACTGATGGAGGAGTTTGGTAGGCAAGATTTTTTAAACAAATATATATATATATATATATACGCACACATAAATACTGAAAAAGGTTTGTGTTTACTGTAACCTTTTTACGCAAATATTACGCAAGTATAAATCTTGGGGAATAGCTGCATGAATATAATTGCATGTAATAGTTAACTAAAGATGATCATCCCATAAAAAACTTGATTAAAATTAATGTTTAAAATAATATGAAAATTAGCTCGATCTTTTGCAGATGAATGCAATTCCATGCCCTATATAAAAGAAAGTTGTATTTTCTTTTTAAATAAATAGAAAAAAGGGGGTTAATATGAATAGCACTACACAAAAAACGCATCAGCTAAGCGTTTTGGTTTCGATTCTCGTTGGTGGCGCATAAGTTATTTTTTTGTTTTTTAACTTTTTAAATCATTACTATATATTGGGTCCAATATAATCTATAATATAAATCTCACCTGTCTGTTTATAGGTATGTATGTAGGTTTGTATGTCTGACTACAAATTTTTTACAGAGGCGGCGAATTTTACGTGATTGGTGTCAATTTGAAGCTCAGCCCTTCAGACGACAAATATAGAAAATTTCGCTAAAAACATTAATTCCTTCATCTTCAACTTTCTACAGAGAGGGGTCGCTTTTTTCGCCGATATTTTCGAAAATCATCCCCTCTTTTCGATTGTCTAGCCTTAATTTAAACCTCCGTCACTTCCTGTGGACGTAACAACAAAGACCTCGTGGTTTGTTTCACGTTCTTTGTCCCCTCGCAGTACGGGTTCGAGCCTGTCTGCGTACTACCACTTTTTTTACCACACACTTCCAAACCCCCGGACAACGCCGGGCACCCAGGCTAGTATAATAATAAATACGAATCAAAATATCATATTTAAGCATATTTTACGACCGGGCAATGCCGGGCGCTCTGCTAATGTATATATATATATATATATATATATATATATATATATATATATATATATATATATATATATATATATATATATATGTGTGTGTGTGTGTGTGTGTGTTTGTGTGTGTGTGTATATATAATATTTTTTAGGTTTTACCCCGTTCTTTGCCTCCTTTGCGGTATGAGTTCGAGCCTGCCTTCCTACTACCACTTTTTTCTTGCCCAACATACACATCCAAACACCCGAGCAACGCCGGGCTGAAATGCTAGTATATATATATAAATGTGACGTGTCTGTGTGTGTCTTTGTGTGCGTGTGTGTGTGTGTGTGTACATTTCCCTACGCAATAACTCTGTCAATTTGAAGTCTACAGAAGAAGTCGTTTTTTTATATAATAATAAGTAGAAATGAAGACACGAGAAATCTCATTCTAACATTTTAAAACACCTTTATTTGTTATCTTCGTTAGTAAGAATAAGGAAATGGATTAGTAGTGGAAAGTGTTCTAGTGTAGAAATGTAGATTAAAAATTAGACTGACTTGTTGAAGGAGACAGAGATCATGTATGTTTTTGTCTAAAGTTAGTAGCGGAAAATGTGACATGAAAGATTAGAGACATTTCTGTATGATGAGAAATAGAGATCATGTGTGTATCGCATTGAAGTCTGCGTGTGGAGATAGCCAGGTTGGCTTATTTGTATTCACGTCTTAGTCGAACCCCAAGACCGAAGGCCGTGTGATTTTTGTTCGAGTCTCAATTGAGAAGTTGGGTGTGGCAGGTCCGCTCCATGTGGAATTGTTGTCGGTCCAAGAAGAAAGAGAAAGAGAGTTGGTGTTGCCGGTTTAACCTTTTTAAACTCGGTAACGTGACTGAAGAATGGCTTCTGATTAGACAAGCTAGGAAGAAAGTGTATTTCAAAATCTCCAGCCGCGAGAAGTCGCACCTGCTTGTGTCAGTTGCGATTTCGTCTGCTACAAATATTTTTTTTTAAAAGTGATCTAAAAGCGTAAACACAATCCTTTTTATTATTATTTTATGGCTGTTTTATTAAGGTCATGTAATCTGATGTCACAGAATAAAATGTTAAAGCAACAGTAAAACAGCAACGGTTAAACAGCAACGATTAAACAGCAACGATTAAAAAGCAACGATTAAACAGCAACGATTAAACAGCAACAGTTAAACAGCAACGGTTAAACAGCAACGGTTAAACAGCAACAGTTAAACAGCAACGGTTAAACAGCAACGGTTAAACAGCAACGATTAAAAAGCAACGGTTAAACAGCAACGGTTAAACAGCAACAGTTAAACAGCAACAGTTAAACAGCAACGGTTAAACAGCAACAGTAAAAAAGCAACGATTAAACAGCAACGATTAAACAGCAACGGTTAAACATTAACGGTCCCTGAGTAACTTCCGAGCCTTGATAAGTGGTGATCACCTTGTAAAAATAAAACGGTTAAACAGTAACGGTTAAATAGCAACGGTTTAACAGCAAGGGTTAAAAAGCAACGGTTAAGCAGCAACGGTTAAATAGTGCATGTTAAACAGTAACGGTTAAACAGCAACGATTAAACAGCAACGGTTAAACAAAAACGGTTAAATAATAACGGTTATACAGCAACGGTTAAACAGTAACGGTTAAACAAAAATGGTAAAACCGTAACGGGTAAACATCAACGATTAAACAGCAACGGTTAAATAGCAACGGTTGGGCAGCAACGGTTAAACAGCAACGGTTGGGCAGAAACAGTGAAACAGTAATGGTCAAACAAAAACAGTTAAACAGTAACGGTTATACAGCAACGGTTAAAAAGCAACGATTAAGAAGCAACAGTAAAACAGAAACAGTTAAACAGTAACGGTTAAACAGCAACGATTAAACAGCAACAGTTAAACAAAAACAGTTAAGAAATAACGGTTATACAGCAACGGTTAAAAAGCAACGATTAAGAAGCAACAGTAAAACATTAACAGTTAAACAGTAACGATTAAACAGCAACGATTAAACAGCAACGGTTAAACAAAAACGGTTAAACAGCAACGGTTAAAGTGTAACGGTTAAACAAAAACGGTAAACAGTAACGGATAAACAGCAACGATTAAACAGCAACGATTAAACAGCAATGGTTAAGCAAAAATGGTTAAACAGTAACGGTAAAACAGCAACGGTTAAAAAGCAACGGTTAAGCAGCAACGGTTAAACAGTAATGGTTAAACAGTAACGGTTAAACAGCAACGCTTAAATAGCATCTGTTTAAAAAGTCCAGGGTACTTATATCTAAATTTTCAAGTGCATAGACCCAAAATTGTCGGAGGAGTTTGGTAGAGTTCTCAAAGGTCAAATCGTGGAACTTTGACCCCTTAATCGCTCAATTTCTGGCCAGAAACCGATTACATCGATTTTCCCAAATCTCATTTCCCTGTATATCAAATTTCGAGTCTGTAGACTAAAAATTGACAGAGTTATTGCGTAGGGAAATGTACACAGACACGCACACAGACACACAGATACACACACAGACACGTTCACTTATATATATATATATATATATATATATATATATAAAATGGGTTATGAAATTAAAACGAAAGAAAGATGTATATTTAAATAAGGGGGTAGTCACCAACAATGTGTATTTTTTAACATTACTTTATTATTCCGTGTCTTGGTATTTCATTGAGAATTATGTTTAGACCATTGTACCTATTTACTATGCCTCCCCACAAGACAGAGTTAGACATTGTAATAATGTTTTTAAATCATTGAAATCGTTTTTAACTCGTTTCAGACGTTCTGTGAAGCGTCCTCGACAGAAATTATTTTCAAAATGTGTTGGAGATGTAAAAATAGCATTTTCGTAGTTCATTTGAAGTGTTTCCAAGGGGTGGAAACGTGTGTCTACTATTCATTGGAATGTTCAATTTTTATTACTCTTTTATTGGGCTGTGGCGAGTCGGCTGTGGTCACTCCTGTGTTGTGGTTCTCTCTCTCACTCTCCCTTTCTGCTTGAGCTTTTTCTTTTCCTTTAGGGTAGGATGTGTGTGTGTGTTTTCTTTTATTGGTTTGAAAATTTGTGTACTGTTTTATAGTATTATGAGGTTATTTGCTTGCCTAGGAAGGTGACTGTGATCCAAGGCCGTTACTAATGTGTATGTGTGACGAGGGGGGAACCAGCTCTTCTGAAATAAGGGTAGGGGTGCTTTCATTCTATTTTGATATTTATTTTTTGGATTCTTAGATTTTATTATTGTGATTTTTCGTTTCAGTATTTTCGGGTATTCTTTATATTATGTTTGTTTAGATAGAGGGGTGTATTTAAAAATATGTATAGGGGATTTTTTAATGTTTCTATTTATTTGTCTCCCCATGTGGGTATGGCCAGACCCAGAATCGGTTCCTAGTGTGGGAAAAATCTCGTTCCCCAGAGGGGAGGGACCAATTCCAGGGGTATAGGTATTGGAGGGGGATGATAGAAGGGATGATAGTTGTCTCAGTCATGAGAGATTTCTCCTCCACTGACTTAGGGGGAGCGAGGTGTTGGAACAGATATTGTACTATGGTTCTAGGTGTTGCCTAGTGTTGTTGGTTTCGAGGTTAAGTAGGGTTGGTATTGTTCAGTGTGTTGTATTAGAGATAGGGGTGTTATGTCTGTGTGTGGTTGTATGCGCGCGCGTGTGTGTTTTAATGTGTCGGTTCTGATTTATGTGTGGATGTGTATATGCATATGGATGTGCATGCGAGTGTGCCTTGCATTTCATGTTTTCATGTGTTGATATTAGGCTCTGTTCAGTTCAGGAGTGAATCTTGTGATGAAGTTTTTTCCTGTGTAAGTAAATAAAAATAATTGTCTGTTTGGAAGATTGACATTGTTTTGAAGCTGTTTCCACTGCGTGTGTGTACGTGTTTTGAAACATAGAAGTGTCTGTTATCTGCAATTTTGATGTTGTTCTTATGCAAGGCCACTCTATTGCTAAAATGTTTTGTGGCGCCTATGTAGGATTTCTTGCATGCTGTGCATCTTAGTGCATATACTACATTTCTGGAGGTGCAATTTAGATCCTTTTATATTTTGAATGTTTGTGCTGGGCTTTTGGATGTGCATGTGTTTCCTTCTATTATTATGTCACATACTCCACATCGCGGTTTGTTGCATTTTGTAACCCCTTTTGTAGTGTGTGAAACGCGATTTGAGGAAGTTAGAGTGTGTTTTAAGTTTTTAGGTTGGCATTTGCTTTTTATTATTTTTGTTGTTTTAAGTATGTTGTTTGTCGTTCTGATTGAGGAGGATAAGGTTTTTTTGTTATCTGTGTGAATAGTTCTGGGTTGTTTGTGTTGTGTGTAGAGACGTATGCTAAAATTTGTTCTTTTGTTGTGTTCTTTTGGGATTCTTAGTTGGTCTATTGGAATTTTTTCAGCCAATTTCCTTAAAAAAAACTAGCACCAAATATATCAAATAGACTCCTTTTCCAATGTTTACTAAACGCATCTTCTCATCTTTTATCCACCTGCTAATCATGTTTCCAGTGTCGCCGTTATCGGCTGCTTACCTCCGCAGCAAGGAGCAGACTGTCTCTTCTGTCCTTCCTAAGCGTGCAGGGTAAAACGTCCCCCTCTCTCTATATATATTTTTTTTCACCTCCTTCTCTCTATAAAGCCTGCCAGCGTTACTAGCTGGTTTCTTTCTTCTTTCTTTCTTTCTTTCTTTCTCCTCTACTGTCAGTGCTCGTTAGCTATTCTTTCTTTTCTTTTTCTTTTTTATCTTTGACCACTCTCTATATATCTCTTCATATCCTCTCTCGTTGTGATTGTTTTCTTGTTTTGTTTTTTTTTTGTTTTGTTTTTTGTTTTGTTTTTTTTGGCGGGGGGGTTCTGGCTGAACGCAGACGACAGTACAATTGATGAAAATAAAACAAAAACAAACAAACTCTTATTCTCTCTCTATTTCGAACAACATATAAAAGAATAATTTATTACATTTTTTTTTACTAAAAATGTAACATCCCACCACCTATTTAAAAAAATCTTTTCCGAAGATTTTTCTAGTTTAATACTTTTTATTCGATTTCATGAAGAATAGCAAAATATCTTCAACCCGGCTAAATCCCTGAACCGTATTTTGTCAATTTGCTTTTATTTAAGATCTTCATTTTTTGTTGTTGTTGTTGTTGTTGTTTAACCATTAACTAAAAAAAATGATAAAGAGTCTGGAAGACGGTTGTTCTTTTTTTTTTTAAAGAAGGGTTCTAGTTTATAGATATCATACACGCGACAATGCATCGGCACAAACGTTATCAACTCCCCAGATATGCTGGATTTCCAAGTTATATTCTTGTAGAATCAAGCTCCAGTTTAATAATCTTCGATTTTTATCTTTCATTTTATGCAGGAAAGTGAGCGGGTTGTGATCAGTGTAAACGAGTACTTGCCTGCATGAGGATGATACATACCCGTCGAAATGCTTTAGGCTTAAGACGAGGGCCAACGTCTCTTTTTCAACAGTCGAATATCCTTTTTGATAAGCATTAAACTTCCTGGAGAAATAGTTAACCAGGTGTTCAATACCGGCCGAGTGTGTTTGAAGTAGTACAGACCCGAGACCAGAATCACTGAGATCGATGGCCAAACGGAATGGTTGTGGGAAGTCGGGAGCTTTCAAAACAGGTTCGGAACATAATAAAGATTTGATTTGCTCGAATCCTTTTTGACAAGATGATGTCCAGGAGAACTTCACCTTCTTGGAGAGCAACTGGGTAAGTGGTGACGCTGTGTCGGAGAAGTTGCGACAGAATTTCCTGTAGTATCCGGCCATGCCGAGGAATCGCCTCAGACTCTTCAAGTTGGTAGGGGCAGGATAATCTACAATACCCTGAATTTTGGTTGGCCTCGACTGGGGATATCTTCCCATAGCCGATTGTATGCCCCAGGTATATAACTTCAGCTTTGCCAAAGTCGCTTTTAGCTAAATGGACAGTAAGATTTGCCTGTCGGAGTCTATCAAATACGGCTCTCAGGGACGTTATGTGTTCAACCCAGCTATCATAGTATATGACGATGTCGTCAATATAGATTTCGACACCGGGTAAGTCTCGCAAGCATGAATTCATCATTCTCTGAAAGGTGGCCTGGGAATTCTTCATCCCGAAAGGCATAACTCTATACTGATATAAACCATATAGGGTGACGAAAGCGGATATTTCTTTAGCTCGTTCAGTCAAGGGTACACACCAATATCCCTTGAGTAGGTCTAATTTGGAAATATATGTGGCCGTGCCAATCTTATCGATGCAATCGTCCATCCTTGGTATGGGGTGATAGTCAGCTTTTGTAACAGCATTCACTTTGCGGTAATCCGTACAGAAGCGAATGGATCCATCGGATATTCCGACTAGCACACAAGGAGATGACCAGCTGCTCTGGCTAGGTTCGACGATGCCATGTTCGAGCATATATTTCACTTCATGACTGATTATTTTTGCTTTATGTGGGTTGACACGATACGGGTGTTGTTTAATGGGGAGGGCATTTTCAATCTCTACATCATGTTGAACAAGGTTCGTTCGTTTGGAGACATCCGGAAAGAGATCGCTGTAGTCCCGAATAAGGAGGGCTATATCCCCTCTTTCGTTACTTGACAAATGAGATACAAGGGAGGTACGATTGGCTAATATTTCTGAACTTGATAACCTCAGGGGGTGTTGGTTTTTTCCCGAGATCTCTTCGTTGTCATCCATTGGTTTCCTCGCGGATGCGGGCGCAGTGGTGACCACGGTAAGGTTTAATTTATCCCTTTCAAAATACGCTTTGAGCATATTGATGTGACACATCTGTGTTGTCTTTCTACGATCAGGGGTATTAATTACATAGTTTAGTTCGCTGACCTTCCGAGCAATGGTATAAGAGCCGTGAAACCGAGCCTTAAGTGGATGACCAGATAAGGATAACAAAACAAGCACTTTGTCTCCAACTTCGAAGCTCCTGGGGACAGAATTTTGGTCATAATGCTTCTTCATTCTGGCTTGAGTTGTCCGCAGTCTTTCGCGTGCCATTTAGCTGGTTTCATGTAGTAAATTTCGAAACCGTGATACGTACTCCAGCAGGGGTTCGTGGGTGGATCCTTCCTGAAGCCATTTTTCTTTCAACAATGCTAGGGGGCCGCGTACCGAATGGCCAAACACTAACTCAAATGGACTGAATCCCAAAGATTCTTAGGTAGCATCTCGTGCTGCAAACATCGGGCCGGGATCAAAGTGTAGTATCTGTTCCGGCAGATACTGCAAGCTATGACTAGCTATGACTAGCAAAGACCAGATGTGGGGGCAACTCCACATGCCTGACCTTTAACCAGCTCCCATTTCCCACCTCTCGGGAGCTGGTCCCCTTTTTCCCTTCCCCCTCCCTTCACTCCTCACATTAAAAATCGGCCTTGTGCCTAATTTGCTCGGTGGGGGAGCAAATAAATACCATCTGTTCCGGCAGATGCTGCACTTAAGATAATTTGTACCAGTCAATGGAGGGGAAACCCTCTATACTGGGACAATTATTATTTTTGGTAACCAGAGTGCCCCCTTTTAGGGGAGCTGGTTTTTACCTCACATTAAAAACGGCCTTGTGCCTAATTTGCTCAGTGGGGGAGCAAATAAACACCATCTCGTGCTGCAAACATCGGGCCGGGATCAAAGTGTAGTATCTGTTCCGGCAGATGCTGCACTTAAGATAATTTGTACCAGTCAATGGAGGGGAAACCCTCTATACTGGGACAATTATTATTTTTGGTAACCAGAGTGCCCCCTTTTTGCCTACTTTTAGGGGAGCTGGTTTTTACCTCACATTAAAAACGGCCTTGTGCCTAATTTGCTCAGTGGGGGAGCAAATAAATACCATCTGTTCCGGCAGATGCTGCACTTAAGATAATTTGTACCAGTCAATGGAGGGGAAACCCTCTATACTGGGAACCGCCTGGGTAATACCTAGGAGGTCCACCCTCCCAGGCCTTGCCACCGGGCTTTCCGGTGGGGCAAGTTTATTGCTTGCTGCCTGAGGCGCCCCGACCGGGGAATGCCGACGGGGTTACTCAGGCAATTTTTAAAATTGCAGGAGTGCCCCTCCTTTAGGGGAGCCTGCGGGGTTCCCACTTTCCGGCCTTGTGCCACATAATGCTGATGTGGGCAGCATTTAAATAAAAACCCCACATGCCTGACCATTAACCAGCTTCCATTTCCCACCTCTCGGGAGCTGGTCCCCTTTTTCCCTTCCCCCTCTCTTCACTCCTCACATTAAAAATCGGCCTTGTGCCTAATTTGCTCGGTGGGGGAGCAAATAAACACCATCTGTTCCGGCAGATGCTGCACTTAAGATAATTTGTACCAGTCAATGGAGGGGAAACCCTCTATACTGGGACAATTATTATTTTTGGTAACCAGAGTGCCCCCTTTTTGCCTACTTTTAGGGGAGCTGGTTTTTACCTCACATTAAAAACGGCCTTGTGCCTAATTTGCTCAGTGGGGGAGCAAATAAATAACATCTCGTGCTGCAAACATCAAGAAGGGAATACCCTCATCCAAATCTTTCTGGTGACCAAGGCAATAAGTTCGGATCATGGTCTTCAGTGTAGAATGAAACCTTTCTCAAAGCGCCCTGGGATTGAGGGTGATATGCGCTTGACTTGACTGTTTGTATGCCCAGCATGTTCATGGACTGTTGACACCTCCTGGACATAAAATTCGATCCTTGATCGGATTGGATTATTTTTGGCAGTCCAACCATGGAGAAGAAGTTGAGAAGGGCCTTTATTATTTTCTCAGCAGATATGTTTCTGAGTGGGATTGCTTCCGGGAATCCGATGGATGCGCAGATGAGGGTGAATATATACTGCTTTCCCCTTTTAGTCTTGGGAAGTGGACCTACGCAATCGATCAAAATTCGGCAAAAGGGTTCTTCAAATGCAGGTATAGGATGTAATGGGGCGACTGGTATTTTCTGGTTCAGCTTGCCTATCATCTGGCAAATGTTACAAATTCGGCAATAGTTAGATACGTCTTTGCATACCTCTGGCCAATAAAAATGTTTAGTGATTCTCTCGTAAGTCTTGCGAATGCCTAAGTGGTCTCCCAAGGGGATTTCATGAGCCACTTCTAATATTTCGGCCCTGTGTGTCTTAGGTAATACTAGTTGGTATAATACTGACCAGTCTTCGTGCGCGCGTGATTGTGAGGGCCTCCACTTCCTCATCAGCACGCCGTTTTTTATGAAGTAACCAGAGGGTACTTTCTCCAGTTCTTTCTTAGGTAGCGCTTCTTCAAAGAGGAGGGAAATCTTCTCGTCTCTTCGCTGTTCTTCCATGATCAACTGTCGTGAGGTGGGAAATCCGGGAGAGTGTTTGTGGTTAGTAAGGAGATTATTTGTTAGCTTCCACCTCAGGATTCATGAATAGCTGGGAGAGGTTAAGTTCTTCGCCCTCCTCGGACTGATCTTTCATCTTCTTCTGCAGTTCTTTTTGCGGTCTGCGCACGGGTTACTGCACATGATGTGAATATGCCGGGGTGTTGCTCTTCCATCAACTCGGTATTTTCTGAGATGTCTGGCTCCATTATCACTCTTGGATGGGGAATGACTCTTTCTCCGGCTAAATCATTCGCGAGTAACATCGAAATGCCTTCATGGGTAAGCTACTGACTACGTCCACTTCTACTGGACCGCATACTATATCCGAATCAAGAGAGACTCGATGGATTGGGACATCGATGCAATTTCCACTAATTCCGCGAATCACAACGGATTCTCCTGTGGCTGTTTGTGACCCGCATGGCATACTCTGCTCCAAATTCAAAAATTGGGTTGCCCCAGTGCTCTCAGAATTTTTATAGGCTGTTTATCCGAGCGATTATATAATGGGGATATGAAACCATTTGATATGAATGGTCTATATTCCTTTCTAATCTTGGCAGTATCTTTAAACGTAATGCGCTTATGTGAAGAGATGAATCCTTGTGGTTTACTTGTAAATCTTCGTCCAAAATCGGCGCCTTTTCTGTCAGGGCAGTGTGCGGCAATGTGCCCTACATTATTACAGTAGTGGCATGTTATGGTTCTCCACCCGTCTGTTTGATGATAGGTAGGAGGCGGTGGCTTTGTATGGGGGTACTTGCTTCTTATCCTGCATGCGATGTCATTCGTTTTAACTTGATGTTGGGAGAAGAGCCTGGTATCATCGGTAAATAACCCTATCTCGGCGCGATTATATTGGAGGTCGTTTATAAAAATTAGGAATAATAAAATATAGGTTCGAGTATCTACTCCTAAGGCCACCCATATTATTTTTGTATGACTATAAAGAACAACCCATATCTTTCTTTTAGCTGAAATATGATTATATTATATACTAGCAGGTCGCCCGACACTGCCCGGTCTTAAAATACGAATGAACCAGTTGATTTCCCCGAGAAAACTTCATTCCAATCGTTATTAATTTTAAAAAAATCCGCACTAAATTTGTCTAAATCCTTACTATTAATCAAAGAGAATTTTGGCATTTTCAAGGAGGAATCAAAATATAAATTTGTGAATAATAACCGTAAAAGAAAGGCCGTAAATTAAATAAAATACTATTATTCATGTAATTAAATTATATACGTTTAATTTAGTAAAAATCAGATGCTATGGACGATTTAAACGTTTGTACGACGGTGAAGTGAGTCTGGAAATATTTAGATTGAAATGTTTTCAGCATGAGTTCAGCTTCTACTGATTTTATTTACTCTCTTCCCACTCTGGAAATATGTAGCACAATGTCAGACAGGTGACAGACACAGAAATGCAGCGCACTAAAACATTCTGGCTTTGTAAAAATAGCCTGGCCAACTTCATCGGTATTCCTCAGTAGAGGAGCCAGAGGTGACTGGCAATAAACTGACCAGTTTTCAAAGAGAGAATATAAAACATGGACGAATGTACACTTCTTGGAAATATCAGGATCATACCTCACCACACAGAGCAAGGTCAACTGATATCACAATGATCCACCGTTCGTTGGACTGATTCTCGAGAACATATCCTCAATTGGTATGTATAATCAGTGAATGTTGTTATTTTGCTCTCCTATTAATATGAACAACAGTTACGTATGCTCTTGTACTTTCTCCCACAAGTTGTTTTAGGTAGTGCATATTTTGCATGAAGATTGTGTACGTTGTTCGAACTGCTATGCGTCGTATTTTGTTGTGTTGACAATTAATAATAAATAAATAATAACACTGATATTTAGTGTTCTTTCTTAATATCACGTAAATTTGTCCCAATCGTGATAGCGCCAAATCTTAAACAGTTTCTATTATAGAGATTTAAATATATTTTAAAGCTCCGGCTGAAAAATATTTTATTTATTTTATTTGAATTCGAAAACGATTTTTATAAAAATATACAACTTTCTTTTTTATTAATATTTTTAATGAAAAAAAAAGTACATAAAAAATATGAAATAAAAACACGACTCTCTCAAATTGTTCAAGTGTTATTTTATTTAATTAACAAAATAAAAATAAAACGAAATTATTCGTGGGATTATTTTTATGATTTAGAACAATTTTTATTTTCAAAATGTCCGATTGGCCAAACCCAAATGTTTGCCGATCGACTTAATCTGAAATATAAAAATGAAAATAAATGTTAGAAATCTGTCAATTATATGAGAAATTTAATATATAAATATATTCAATATAATACTACGGATATTTTATTAGTATCCGTTATGTATAAACCTACAACAATATTATATATAAACCTATAACAATATTATATATAAACATATAACAATATTATATATAAACCTACAACAATATTATAAATAAACCTATAAACATATTACGGTAAAAATAGCCGTTAAGAAGTCAAAATTGAAGAAAATTTGAACTTGGCAAGCGTAAGTCGACGTAAAGTATTCTTATATATTTATATACACACACATATCTATGTGTGTGTGTGTGTGTGTGTGTGTGTGTGTGTGTGTGTGTGTGTGCGGACTTAGCTTTTTTGTATAAGTAATATCTCTTGAAGAGGTCTCTAGTTACTCGTAACTGGCTAACCGAAACATGCTTATGAATGTGTAGCGACATATAATTCTTAAGTAAAACAAATAAAATTATATTTTGCCCTACTTCAGTATTAAGCACGCTTGTATTAACCTCGTTAAAACTTGACTGGTTTCTTCACCTCTGGAAAATAGTAAACTGGAATTATATATATATATATATATATATATATATATATATATATATATATATATATATCGCAGTTGTTGCAAAGTCAATTTATTCTAAAACCTATATTATAATAATCAGGTTTCTGATTAATACTTTTTTGTTTCTTTCATCATTCAAAGTAAACAAAAATAATTGAAAACCTCAAATAAGTAATTCTATGAAAAATAAGTTCCGACTGAATCAAAAATATTTCTAAATCGATACATCTTATCTAATAATAATAATAATAATAATAATAATAATAATAATAATAATAATAATAATAATAATAATAATAATAATAATAATTTCTTTTATCATGAAAATTTTTCTAGAATTTCTGAAAAAAAAACGTTCATTTTCGTTTTAGTTTTTATTGTATCGAGCTTTCGTTTAAAGAATTCGTTTGTTATGACATTTAAACACTGATTCGAATATAGGGAATCAGAAATAAAGCCCATATAGGCACTCATTCGAAGAAATGTAACATACAACAGACATTCGCACAACAGCACCAAATATTCCAATTCGCAAAAAAAAAAAATTGAATTAAATTAGATTAAATTAAAATAATAATAATAATAATAATAATAATAATAACAACATAATATCACGAAAAGATTTTTCTAATTAAAACTATGGTATTTCAGCATATGAAATAATTGTTCTTAGGAAGACAACGTCACCAAGAGATTCATTTGTGTATAAGTATTTAGGACGCTAAACTTAATTTAATATAACAAGTGACGATAATTGCAGAAAAACTGTAATCTTTATTAAACAAAACATTCGAGGAATTCAATGAAAAAAAAGAAGCGTTTTTTTGTGTTTTTTTTTAAACAAAAAATTACTTTTTCTTAACTACTTTATTTAATGTACCCAATTTTATAACATTAATAGCAAAAATTATTTTTAAAATTTAAAAGAAAAAAGAATGTTATAATTTTTCTTATAATTCGTCTGCAATTAGCGTCGCATTTTCCTTCTTTTTTGTAATGTTATTTTTGTTATGAATACTACATTTAATAATGATATTTTTTGTTATTTATATTACGTTAAATAATGTTATTTTTTGTTATGAATATTACATTAAATAATGTTATTTTTTGTTATGAATATTACATTAAATAATGTTATTTTTTGTTATGAATATTACATTAAATAATGTTATTTTTTGTTATGAATATTACATTAAATAATGTTATTTTTTGTTATTTATATTACGTTAAATAATGTTATTTTTTGTTATGAATATTACATTAAATAATGTTATTTTTTGTTATGAATATTACATTAAATAATGTTATTTTTTGTTATGGACATTACATTAAATAATGTTATTTTTTGTTATGGACATTACATTAAATAATGTTGTATCTTGTTATGAATATTACATTAAATAATGTTATTTTTTGTTATGAATATTACATTTAATAATGATATTTTTTGTTATTAATATTACATTAAATAATGTTATTTTTTGTTATGAATATTACATTAAATAATGTTATTTTTTGTTATGGACATTACATTAAATAATGTTGTATCTTGTTATGAATATTACATTAAATAATGTTATTTTTTGTTATGGATATTACATTAAATAATGTTATTTTTTGTTATGGACATTACATTAAATAATGTTGTATCTTGTTATGAATATTACATTAAATACTGTTATTTTTTGTTATGAATATTACATTAAATAATGTTATTTTTTGTTATTAATATTACATTAAATAATGTAGCCGAAAAAATTATTTTTACTTTAATTCCTCGGACATTTCCTACAATTCTTCTACAATTATCGTCGCTTGTTACATTAAATAAAATTTTAGTGTATCGAAAAATAAACGAATCTATAAATAAGACAGAGTTGTCTCCGTTAGAGCAATAAGTTAATATGCCGAATTGCCAAAAAAAAAACCATAAAAATAAATTGCACAATACAAAAGCAATAATTCCTCCAAACTCTAAACAGTTACCTTCGCATAAAATTACATAACAATACAAAAACTACATATTATTATTAATGTTTTAAAAATACAAATCACTAGCATTAATTACAGGGGAATAATACAAGGGAAATAACTCTGCGGCATAAAATACAATCGTTAGCATTTAATATAAGGGGAAAACTCAACAAAAACCTCTAAAGAGTCTGGTAACGACAAATAAAATACTTAGCTTTTGTTACATCATTTATTTGGGAAAAATACTAAAAATTGTATTAAATATGAGCAAAAGATAAAACAACAGAAAATATTTAATTGGGAAATCTAAGTGACCAGCACAATCCAATGCCGGCGCTGCTGTTTTAGAGGCGGTTAATCAAAGGTAGATAACTCTCATTAACTAAGACAAAAAATACATTTTGAAATGAATAGTTTAGAACACTAAATAATGACTTGAACAATGACACAATTTGGAATAAAAAAAATGTCCTCCTCTCCATAAGAGGATACAAAAATAATGATATATCTGAACAATACTATTTTAACAAACTAAATATGAAACAATTTTAAATAATAAAAATAATTTAACTTGTTAATTAACGTACACAAAACAGATAGTAACTAAACTGATTTGCCAATTTCTATGACCAATTTCATTCAGCACTGTTATTATAAATTGTTTTATGTTAAGTAGATTTATATATAAAAATGATCATAAAACCTATTGTATTCCAATTTTATATAATTTCTGGTAAATAAAATCATTTTTTATTAAATTAAAAAAAAATATCTGTATAAAAACAGTTCTTTTTAAATAGGCAAACATTTATCATTGGCTAATCGAAAACAACTTGTTCATTGTTGGCTATTCGAACAAGCAACTACTTTTTTTATTGGTTAATCGGATTGTATATCTTGTCGCTATTGGCTATGTCATAAGCGTCTCAAATTATTTATTTTTTCTCAGTCAATGTGACTTATATCTCTTAAATAATCTGCCTCTAAAAAAGCAGCACCCTAATGCCTAGCGTTTGTGTACAACGAAGACATCTTATGAAAAAGAAATTCCACCTACAAGCTAATTGAAAAGTGTGACCAAATTGCTTAACAGGCATATTTCCATCGGGAAAGAATATACGTCTTTATTTATACCTACTACATTCGTATTTGGAGAGAAGACAGCTGTAAGGGATGTTGGAAAATAAAGTAGAAGAGTTACTGGCTCCGTAGACGGTTTCGTATTCTTTAAGTTGATTTTGTTTTTTCGCCGTTGTTTCGTACGTGTAAAAAACAAAGGGAGGTAGCTCTAATAAAGCTTGATGGAGATTATCTTCCTTTTACCGTTGAAATTTTAAGTGATGTTGTACAATTTTTGTATTTTCTTTATTATTAGAGGTTCTCATATACTTCTAATCTCTATGTTCAGTTTGCTATATAATTGTTCTTTTTTAGTATATGTGTCGCTTCTTCAACTCTCCGTCCCTGTCAATTATTTTGACCTTGTTCAATAAAGGGAAGTGTGTTCCGTTTTCTGTTTTTCTTTTCTTATCGTACTCCTGGGCAACGGCAACTTGCTTTGCTATTAAAAAATAATATGTCATTGTAATTCATTTATAACTGGCAAATAGGATACTTTACTTTTGAAACGACTCTGGTAAGGATATCATTTTTTTTACTGTAAATTCGAATTTCAATTGTGTCCTATAATAAAGAAACGCCTTTCTTTAATTTTGTTTTTGTTTTGTTTTGTTTTTTAATATTAGCTTCGGTATAGTTCATTCTGGCATTCTGTATTGCAATATTAACAATCGCTATAATTAGCGATTCTTTTCCTCTGTTCAAATGTCCAATCATGGATGAAGGAACAAGAGCACACTACCCCCGTGAAGTAAATAAAAGGTTCCGCTCAAAAATCCGTTCAAATTCCCTAGTTCGACAGAAACATTCCCGAGTTCGACAAGATTCGCTTGAAGAAAGTCGGGGGTTACATCGACCGAAACGCTGCGAAAATCAAACTTAGAGATGAGAACAGTAGTCCGAAGTATCCAAATAATATGAATCACCAATCCTCATCTGAAAAATCGAGAACTTTTTTTTACTCAATATTCTACTCCATCTTTTTTTTTTAATTTTGAGTCATTTTACCTTTGTAAGCACAACATGTAAGAACATCAAAGTGTTTTCTACTTGAAATCCGAATTTCAGTTGGGACTTATAGTAAAGAAGCATTCAAAAGATTACAAACCTTGCTCTTTTATGGATACAAATCATTGATATTCTTGATGTCAGTTGGTCCAAGTGCTGTCAACCCATTGTACCAAGGTGTCATGATTGAGGTTGTAGTTTGGTCATGTGATAAACCCAATGCGTGGCCAGCTTCATGCAAGCCGGTTGAATGAAGCTTCAAGCCATTGCCTGTTTTATATCGGTAAGTTTCATCGTCGTCGAAATGTATGTCACCCGCAAATTCGTGCAGTGAAGGGTAGAATGCGTGCGCAATAACTCCTCCTGAAATAGAGAAATGTATCAATTATTACACTATAAATCTTGCATGAAGCAACGTTAATTTTTGTATCATTTATATATATATATATATATATATATATATATATATATATATACTAGCAAAAGTACCCGTCGTTGACTGGGTACAGTAAATGGACTCTGATTTATGAAAGTATGATAGGTTATAAAAAGGAAGGGTTGTAAAGAGATAGCTTCGAATTTGGGGGTATCAAAACCAAAGCAAAATATGATGAAAGTAAAAATAAAATAGATAAACCCCATAATTTATTATACTATACCTGTTTACACTGAAACATTATCACAATATTCTGTAGATCTATATTAAAAAAGCCATGTTAAACTTTGTGGCATATTTCCATCCTATGGACGTCAGGTGCGGACGAACACCCCATAATTTTATTATGCCATATTTCTTCAAACTGAAACATAATTATCAAAGTATACTTACGCAGATAGATATGAAAAAGTCTTTATTAAAGTTTGTGCCTATTTCCATTCTATGGAGGCCAGGCGCGAATGCAGATCCCACAATTTTATTATACCATCCCTATTTAAGTTAAAACATACTTATCAAAGTATTCTTATGTGCATCTATATCAAAAACCGAATAAAACCGAATCATTAAAAGGAGATTAATTGGGATAATGCAAAGCTCAACAAACTGCTCTGGAGCTTATATATATAGAATAAATTTATATATATAAAATAAGAAAACGATAATATAAAAATATATATTAATGCATATAGATTTCTTCGATTATTCAATAAGTATGATACATAAATTAAGGGTGTAGGATGAGTAAAACTCTTTATATCATGTTATTTCGAAACCTAATTCTTTTCATCAGAAGAGGAGAAAAGGCATTAGGTAACATAATAGACGTCACATCCTTATCATGTTAACTAGCACCTTCTCTCCTTTTCTGATGAGAAGGATTAGGCTTTGAAATGCTATGGTATAAATAGTTTTGCTTTTCCTACACCCCTAATTGATATATCATCCTTATTGACTGAACGAATAAATCTATATGAGGTACTCTTGCATAATTTGACCCGAATTGTCGGGAATTCCCGTCAAGCGTGAATCGGGCGAGACCGGCAATCATCGGTTTAAGCTGAGCGTTTTAACAGACGCAGACTAATTTAAAAACAAATAAACCGGGAAACAATACGAATAATAATAAATAACAAAGATCTACTTTAAAGGACTGAAAATATTGGTATTCATTTTATTTTCATATTTTTGAAAAATATTTATCAACAAAAAGTTTTTTTCTTCAAGAATAACGTTTTTCGGGGGGGGGGGCTTCCACAGAAATTTGTATATATATATATATATATATACATATATATATGTGTGTGTGTGTGTGTGTGTGTGTGTGTGTGTGTGTGTGTGTGTGTGTCTATACTTTAGACACTTTTAAGAAAATAAGATCAGCTAAGATGGTGACTGATGTCAGAAATCAAATTATGTCGTCCGATCGACTAAAAGAATACAATTTTACATAAACACATCACATTAGTTGTATTGATTTGAACATTCTTTAACAGAGAATTCGATCATAAGAAAATATCTAACATAGCGCGGCTGCCCGCATGCAAGTGCATGCGAAATGGCGTCACGGGTAAAAGAAAAAAGAAATACAGAATTTTCACTTTAAAAAGGTTAACTTGCAGCCCTGGATAAGAGTATGAAAGTTACGCCATTTTGATGTAGCCTCGTTTTCGATTATCATTATAATAATTTATGACCACTGCCTGACGTGCAATGGTTATTCTTATTAAATTATTTTGGTTATAATATATATTGGTATGGGAGTGTATCTTTAAAGCTCTTTAGAAGTTTGCGACATACTCCCATTATATATATCCGGCGTGAACCCAGACTCCACAATATTGTTGTATGATCTTTGAACAGAACTGCTATGACTTTTATATTGGCAAACATATTTTATATTAATAAATTAGGCACAAGGTCATGAAAA